>NC_045806.1:70906390-71206390 GCF_009873245.2 Balaenoptera musculus | reverse complement strand
ACATTGGGCTGTGCCTCTTGTTTAGGTTTTGCTAGCTTTTTCTTATTAATTTAAAAATTTTATTTCTTATTGTTTTTGCTGTTTTTCTCATATTAATATTTGCTGGTTTTTATTAAATGTTCTTTTAAATAAGAATCTGAGAAAAATTAGAGCAGGAATATTCTCTTAGGCAGTTTTTTTCCCTCCCATTTAAAACTGAAAATCTGAAAAAAAAACAAAACTGAAGATCTGAAGATTTGCTTTTATATGGTCCAAGTCTAGAATTATTAGGAAATGAGAAAATGACTTTGTGCCTTATGGCTGAGTGATTTTAAGAAAGTTTCATTGTAAATAAAACCTTCTGAACTGTTGTAAAGTATAAAGGTGCATAATCTGTGAAAGCATGAAATTTGGTTCCCATAGAAATAGTGGATATCTAGACCACAAAAAATTTTATTAAAAGAGTAAGATTTTTCCAAGTGCACATGTTTCATGTGTGCAAATAATGTCGGAAGTCTTATTTAAGGTCAAAAACCAAAAAATGTATAATGTTCCCTTGGAATTATTTATATTTATTTTTCATTACTATTTCATTTTGGTCTTATCCACTATATTACCACTATCAAAGTTTTAAAATTTATTCATGTGGTATCATTTTTATCTTTTTATATAACCTAATACAACATTAATGTGAACAAATGGAAAAGATTTGCCACTTAATCATATAAATTAGAAATGAAAAAGACATATTGATCATCTTGTCCAGCCTCCTCCATTTTTTCTAAATATATGTTTTGTTTTTAACTAAAAGTCATGGTTTTGCTATGAAACAAAAAACACACTGATTTGGTTTAATGCTGAAAGTTTAAATAAAAATTCAACCCTAATAGGACAATACAAAGTCCTATTTTAAGTATATGATCTTCAGCTAATTCTATGCAGTATTACATTTTATCTTCCTAGCAATAATGTGTACATGCTATCATTTTCTTCAGTGAGAAAGTGCTGTGTATGAGTTACAAGTTATTTCAATGTCACCTAAAGCCTGACTCGGTAGAACTTCTGACAGGAAGAGAGTAAGGTCTAAGTGTGTTTTCCAGTTATGATGTTATGCCCAATAACGAATTGTACTTCTGTGTAATTAATCTGCAGGATACATATTCCTAAGCAGTGTGTTAACAACCAAAAATATGTAGCTTTTTAACTTCTCTCTCACATTGTTTATTAATTTCTATTTTGTTTCAACTTACCCAGAAAACCAGAAATGTGTTAATATTGAAGCTTCACTGAGGTAATAAAAGTCTCTGAAATTGTGAATACACATTATTTGTAAATATAAAGTCAGAATTAAGAACCTAGATGTTCAAAGTAATATATATGTCCATCAAACACAGAAGCAAAAGCAGGCAAGAAATCATTGGTGATATATATCATTTAGGCAATTAAAATGCAGGAAATATAGTCACCAAAGAAGAAGCGGACAAGGATTGAAACAAATGATGTTAAAATAAATCTGGGAAAATCTGGAGGTAAAGAAACAGTGGATGTAATAAAAAGTATTGCCCTAAATACTGGTTGCAATCTGGTGGGAAACTGATGTGCTACGACTTTTATCTTAAAATTACCTGTGTTCTAGTATAATAATAACTTTAAAAGATTAAAGATTATGTTTTTGGCTTATAAATTGTCTTACTGTGAAAAATTTTACTCTTCATATATAAAAGATGCACAAAGAGAAGAAATGTTTTATGAATTGGTCTCCTAAATAGTAAATAAATTGCTTACTTTCATTGTTTGATAATCCTTGATGTTTCTGCATGCTGTGCACTGGAGAAGTATGTAAACATTTTAATATGATGGGAAATCCGAGTTTTTCTTTAAAAAATTGGCAACATTATCAGTCAAAAACATGATAAAACATCATAATCTATTTCTAAATGCTTTGCATTTTAATATGGTTAAAGTTAAGGCAGTAAGTAATTTCAGAGATTTTCCCTTGAGCTACATAGTTCTTTTCATATGTAATTATTCTCTGAGTGCATTAGATAATGTTATGGTTCCCACAGCTGTATACACATCTATAAATCATTAATGAGGCAGTTAACTGAAACAAAACTATAAAAGATTCGCATTACCCAGCAGAGCCCTGTTTTAATTTACTTCTAGTTATTTACAATTAATTTTTCCTTTTGGAATAATGATTGCAAGTAATTTAGGATCCCTTTATTCATACAGAAATTAGAAGTTGTCTGTTCATCAATTTTTTTTTTTTTTTTCCTGTGTAACAGAGACTCTTCAGTGACCACTATGGGGCCTGAGGAGATATTTTTTACTAGATTAAACCTCATCTCACTTTCCATTCCTACCCTCCATATTTGCCTCCCTCCCACCTACAAGGCAGGGATATTTTGGGGAGTCCAGAAATGGAAAGAAAACACTTTTGCCCAAAAATGGGATAAGGAGAATGAGCCCAGTGATAGAAATTTGGGAGAGTATATTTATTGATTATGCTTTGAAGGACTATCTTTTTCATTGTTTCTTAATTCATGAAAAGGATTCAGTGTTAAAAGTGAAAACCAAATAAAAGTTTTGAACGTATCTAATGTAAGTATAAATGAAACATACTACTTATGTGATAACAAAAGATGTCTATAAAAGAATTACCTTTCAAGTATAGCATAAAAATGCTTTGACGTTTATCAACTCATTTTACATTACTCTACCTGTCATATTGTAATGGTAATATTCATATGCCACACTTTCATATTTTCATTTCTCTACAGATCATCGTCCCCCAAACACTGATATGCAATAGTCTATCGATGCCAAAAGGATTATTCTTCCCTTGCTTTACACCCAGCAATGACAGAAACATCATGGAGAATAAAAGAGAGAAGAGTGAGGAGCCCTAATTATCACTGACAGATAAATACTTAAGGAAGCTATCCAAATAGGCAAAACTCTCATTGTGGTTTTAATATATGTACATATGTATATATATTATGTATTTGTAGGAATCAGTATTTTATTATATCACCTAGCCTAGCACCTGACATTAGCATGATTGGTATACAGACAAGATTGACAAGTTTTGGTGAGAAAGTCTGGTTTGTAAAGAGAACATTTCAGAGCAAGAAACACAATCTCAGGAGTGTAGGTGTGAGTGGAGTACTACAGTGTAGTGAGGTTTTCTTTAGTATAATTCCTTAGCTATTCTTTGTTTTTCTACCCTTCCTCATTTTTATTCCCTCAATCCTAAATCAGTGTTTTGATGGTCTAGATTCGTTTTCCATTTTTATGTAAATAGCCTTCTTCCATGGCTTAACTTGGATCTAACAATTAATCTTCTGAATAGTAAGTGATATTTAGTTTCCCTGGTATATTTTCTTGTCTTGTCTGTATTTTCACCATGTATATACATTTATTTTCCAATTAAAAATGCAAATAATTTAAAATAACAACTATAAAGGGCAATTTCTAACAACGTAACTTGAGATGTTTTGGAACTGAGAAATAGGTTTATCTAGCAGTGCTCTTGTCACTCTATTTAGACAATGGCTTACTTTCTCAACATATGGAACACTGGAAACAAACTTCGCCTATATCACATTTTAACCTCAGGCTAAGTCAGCCGTGATTAGTAACGGATGCCAGATCTTGTAATTCTGAGTCACATTTTTAGCGTTGATGCCTTAAAAGGAAAACATTGTATAAGAGGTTTAGAAAAACTTAATTTTGAAAAGTACATTTCCTTTCCTGAATAAAGTCAATTTCATTGTGTGGTCTTAGTTAATATGTAAATGATAATTATATATATCTATAGATATCTCAAAAAATTAGTTAAAAAGCAAATAATTTTGCTGTACATATATATATTCTATCTTGATCAATAGATACAATTCCTCACAGGTGTGTTTTCAAGATTCAGAGAATTATTTATAATCAAAAGGTTCTGACTGATTATCAGATATCATGCCTTAAAAAATTGCTTCCTGGAATTTTATCAAGTAAGTGCCTTCACATGTCTATAATATTTTTGTGACCCTGGCAAACTTAGATTATATTCTTTTCAAATATTTAAAAGCTAAAAATTCTTTAGCTCCACCTCAAAGTGGCTGCAGCCAAAGGAAGCTAAGGTTCTTTACCTGTCAGAATATGAATTATTATCTATTATATGTCATTTGTAGTATATGAAGTACTTTGAAGAATAATTATATATGATTTCAGTCCCCAGGAATCATGAGGAATGAACCTTCTCATAAGGCTATCTTACTCATAAGATATATCTTACTGTGTGAGGTATTTAAATATCTTAAAATATTTTTCTTAGAAAAACAAACATTAAATGTTAAAACCCATTAAAACCATGAGAAACATCACAAAATGAACTAATACAACATCATTAAGAGAAAAACCTACCTATATTAGGTTTCATATAGGTATATCAAAATAAAATTATAGAAGTGTGTTATTTGATATGGCCCACTACAAATATTTTGTCAATCAGGCAATTACCTGTGAACTACAAAGGAAGACACAGCTCTAGAGAGTTAACTTTAAGTAGAAGCTTTCCTCAAAATGTTAATATAATGTTATTACAATGTGAAAAGTATATGAAATCATTCCTTTTATTTTAAAACAAAAGGAATGGAGAAGTAAAGCTTTCTGAAAAATTAAGACACTGTGCCAATAAGACAACTCAGTAGGATAAGTTTAATATTATTTAGATGGATGTGTGTAGTTAAATACACTCATGGATGTGTGAGTAAAATTGAACTATTTACTTAAAATCATATACACTACTTGAAAAACAGTCTTTCTTGAAATTTTCACTTTGTACAAAAGCATGTCCCTCTTTATTTGTAAAAATATGAGTGTTTATTATTGAACAGAGTGGCTGAAAATAAATCTCAGAAGAAGAAATATCACTTTAAATTAAGAAAATTATGATATATCAAAGGCATTTTATAACATCAAGCCACATAAATCATGACTTTAGTTTTATTCTTCTTAATTGGGTGCCTGCAGGGAAAAAATTCCAGACCCACTAAATGAGTATGAAGTTAATTTTCTTTAGAGATTAAACAGGTACAGAGAAAGGGTTCTCTACTGACAGATACATCAGATTCCAAGTACTAAATTACCATAGTAAAAAGACTGAAAGTAACATTGGAGAGACAAAATCCTTCTTCATCATTTCTGAGACAACTTGGAGAAAGCTAAATCAAGAATGGGGCTGCTTAGTACAGAGAAAGACAGATATAGTGTAATATCACATACATTTGGAATTTGTAAAAGCTGAACTCACAGAAACAGAAAGAAGAACAGTAGTTACCAGGGGCAGGAGTGGGGTGGGAATTGGGGAGATGTTGGTCAAAAGGTAAAAATTTGCAACTAGAAAATGAATAAATTCTGAAGATCTAACACACAGTCTTGTGATTATACTCAATAATACTGTATGATATATTTCAAAATTGCTAAGAGACTAGATATAAATATTCTCACCACCAAAAGAAATGATAATTATGTGACGTGATAGAGATGATAGGTAGTGCTACAGAGGTAATCACATCACATTATATAAATGTATCAAATCAGCTGGTTGTATGTCTTAAACATTATATGTTAATTACATCTCAGTTTAAAACACACAAATGTAATAAAATGGTTATAAGAGTAATAAAAAGAATCGGGCTGCCTATTAAAACATACGAACTTCAAGTCCTTTATAACTCAACTCGAAATCAAACTCAAGATTTCTTCATTTTAATTCTTGATATTTTTACTCCCAAATGAATAAGTGTACCTCAGTCTCCTCAGAACAAATGAATCAGCCATGGAATAAAGGGGTTTCACCTTGAAGTCAAATGTTGTAACAATAGTGGCATACAAAAGTGGAGTTACAAATTCAGTGAACAATTTAGAAATGACATGTCTGTAAATGACATTATCTTATAAGTTGAAATTAAGTCATTGAGAAATACCTATTGATCATCTACTTTATATTAGAAGGTAAATTAACCCACAATTACCATTGAAAACCTACAATGATTAGGATATATACTGAGAAGTACACAAAAGACGTAAGTGACCTGTTCTCTGAAGGAATGTTGATCTTGATGGTGACATACGAATTTAACTAGTAAGATCTCGCTAAACTGATGTAAACAAATGTGATAGGAAGGTAAAAGGTGTTTCTTCCACTAAGACTGTATATTTAATTGTTTGAGCTTCACTTTCCTAGAGCTTAATTCTGTCTTTTTTTTTTTTGAATTATATTTTATTTATTTTTTTATACACCAGGTTCTTATTAGTTATCCATTTTTATACATGTTAGTGAATATATGTCAATCTCAATCTCCCAATTCATCACAGCACCACCACCACCACCACCCCCGCCGCTTTTCCCCCTTGGTGTCCATACGTTTCTTCTCTACATCTGTGTCTCAATTTCTGCCCTGCAAACCGGTTCATCTGTACCATTTTTCTAGGTTCCACATATATGCATTAATATATGATATTTGTTTTTCTCTTTCTGACTTACTTCACTCTGTATGACAGTCTCTAGATTCATCCACGTTTCAACAAATGACCCAATTTTGATCCTGTTTATGGTTCAGTAATATTCTATTGTATATATGTACCACAACTTCTTTATACATTCATATGTCGACGGACATTTAGGTTGATTCCATGACCTGGCTATTGTAAATAGTGCTGCAATGAACATTGGGATGCATGTGTCTTTTTGAACTGTGGTTTTCTCTGGGTGTATGCCCAGTAGTGGGATTGCTGGGTCATATGTTAATTCTATTTTTAGTTCTTTAAGGAACCTCCATACTGTTCTCCATAGAGGCTGTATCAATTTACATTCCCAACAACAGTGCAAGAGGGTTACCTTTTCTCCACCCCCTCTCCAGCATTTGTTGTTTGTAGATTTTCTAACTGGTGTGAGGTGATACCTCATTGTAGTTTTGATTTACATTTCTCTAATAATTAGTGATGTTGAGCAGCTTTTCATGTGTTTTTGGCCATCTGTATGTCTTATTTGGAAAAATGTCTATTTAGGTCTTCTGCCCATTTTTGGATTCGGTTGTTTGCTTTTTGATATTGAGCTGCATGAGCTGTTTATATATTTTGGAGATTAATCCTTTGTCCTTTGATTTGTTTGCAAATATTTTCTCACATTCTGAGGGTTGTCTTTTCATCTTGTTTGTAGTTTCCTTTGCTTTGCAAAAGCTTTTAAATTTCATTAGGTCCCATTCATTTATTTTTGTTTTTGTTTCCATTACTCTAGGAGGTGGATCAAAAAAGATCTTGCTGTGATTTATGTCAAAGAGTGTTCTTCCTATGTTTTCCTCTAAGAGTTTTATAGTGTCTGGTCTTACATTTAGGTCTCTAATCCATTTTGAGTTTATTTTTGTGTATGGTGTTAGGGAGTGTTGTAATTTCATTCTTTTACATGAAGCTGTCCAGTTTTCCCAGCACCACATATTGAAGAGACTGTCTTTTCTCCACTGTATATCCTTGCCTCCTTTGTCATAGATTAGTTGACCATAGGTGTGTGGGTTTATCTCTGGGCTTTCTATCTTGTTCCATTGATCTCTATCTTTGTTTTTGTGCCAGTACCAAATTGTCTTGATTACTGTAGCTTTGTAGTATAGTCTGAAGTCAGGGTATCTGATTCCTCCAGCTCCATTTTTTTCCCTCAAGACTGCTTTGGCTATTCGGGGTCTTTTGTGTCTCCATACAAATTTTAAGATTTTTCGTTCTAGTTCTGTAAAAAAATGCCATTGGTAATTTAATAGGGAATGCATTGAATCTGTATATTGCTTTGTGTAGTAGAGTCATTTTCACAATGTGGATTCTTCCAATCCAAGAACACCGTATATCTCTTCATCTGTTTGTGTCATCTTTAATTTCTTTCATCAGTGTCTTATAGTTTTCTGCATACAGGTCTTTTGTCTCCCTAGGTAGGTTTATTCCTAGGTATTTTATTCTTTTTGTTGCAATGGGAAATGGGAGTGTTCCCTTAATTTCTGTTTCAGATTTTTCATCATTAGTGTATAGGAATGCAAGAGATTTCTGTGCATTAATATTGTATCCTGCAACTTTACAAAATTCATTGATTAGCTCTAGTAGTTTTCCGGTGGCATCTTTAGGATTCTGTATGTATAGTATCATGTCATCTGCAAAGAGTGACAGTTTTACTTCTTCTTTTCCAATTTGTATTCCTTTTATTTCTTTTTCTTCTCTGATTGCCATGGCTAGGACTTCCAAAACTATGTTGAATTATAGTGGTGAGAGTGGACATCCTTGTCTTGTTCCTGGTCTTAGAGGAAATGCTTTCAATTTTTCACCATTGAGAATGATATTTGCTGTGGGTTTGTCATATATGGCCTTTATTATGTTGAGGTAGCTTCCCTCTCTGCCCACTTTCTGGGGAGTTGTTATCATAAATGGGTGTTGAATCTTGTCAAAAGCTTTTTATGCATCTATTGAGATGATCATATGGATTTTATTTTTCAGTTTGTGAATATGGTGTATCACATTGATTGATCTGCATATATTGAAGAATCCTTGCATCCCTGGGATAAATCCCACTTAATGATGGTGTATGATCCTTTTAATGTGCTGTTGGATTCTGTTTGCTAGCATTTTGTTGAGGATTTTTGCATCTATATTCATCACTGATATTGGTTGGTAATATTTTTTTTTTTTGTAGCATCTTTTTCTGGTTTTGTCATCAGGGTGATGGTGGCCTTATAGAATGAGTTTGGGAGTGTTCTTTCCTCTGCAATTTTTTGGAAGAGTTTGAGAAGGATTGGGTGTTAGCTCTTCTCTAAATGTTTGATAGAATTCACCTGTGAATCCATCTGGTCCTGGACTTTTTTTGTTGTAAGATTTTTAATCACAATTTCAATTTCATTACTTGTGATTGGTCTGTTCATATTTTCTATTTCTTCCCGGTTCAGTTTTGGAAGGTTATATCTTTTTAGAATTTGTCTATTTCTTCCAGGTTGTCCTTTTTATTGGCATAGAGTTGCTTGTAGTAGGCTCTTAGGATGCTTTGTATTCCTGCAGGGTCTGTTGTAACTTCTCATTTTTCATTTCTAATTTTATTGATTTGAGTCATCTCCCTCTTTTTCTTGATGAGTCTGGCTAATGGTTTACCAATTTTGTATATCTTCTAAAAGAACCAGCTTTTAGTTTTATTGATCTTTGCTACTGTTTTCTTTGTTTCTATTTAATTTATTTCTGCTATTATCTTTATGATTTCCTTCCTTCTACTAACTTTGGGTTTGTTTGTTCGTCTTTCTCTAGTTCCTTTAGGTGTAAGGTTATATTGTTTGAGATTTTTCTTGTTTCTTGAGGTACGCTTGTATTGCTCTAAACTTCCCTCTTATAACTGCTTTTGCTGCATCCCATAGGTTTGGATCATTGTGTTTTCATTGTCATTTGTCTCTAGGTATTTTTTGATTTCCTCTTTGATTTCTTCAGTGATGTCTTGGTTCTTTAGTAACGTATTGTTTAGCCTCCATATGTTTCTGTTTTTTATGTTTTTTCCCTGTAATTGATTTCTAATCTCACAGCGTTGTGGTCAGAAAAGATGCTTGGTCTGATTTCAATTTTCTTAAATTTACTGAGGCTTGATTTGGGACCCAAGATGTGATATCCTGGAGAGTGTTCTGTGCGTACTTGAGAAGAAAGTGGAATCTACTGTTTTTGGATGGAATATCCTATAAATATCAATTAAATCTATCTGGTCTATTGTGTCATTTAAAGCTTGTGTTTTCTTAGTAATTTTCTGTTCGGATGATCTGTCCATTGGTGTAAGTGAGGTGTTAAAGTCCCCCACTATTATTGGGTTACTGTCAATTTTCTCTTTTATAGCTGTTAACAGTTGCCTCATGTATTGTGGTGCTCCTATGTTGGGAGCATATATATTTATAATTGTTATATCTTCTTCTTGGATTGATCCCTTGATCATTATGTAGTGTCCTTCCTTGTCTCTTGTAACATTCTTTATTTTAAAGTCTACTTTGTCTGATATAAGTATTACTACTCCAGCTTTCTTTTGACTTCCATTTGCATGGAATATCTTTTTCCATCCCCTGACTTTCAGTCTGTATATGTCCCTAGGTCTGAAGTTGGTCTCTTGTAGACAGCATATATATGGGTCTTGTTTTTGTATCCATTCAGCAAGCCTGTGTCTTTTGGCTGGAGCATTTAATCTGTTCACGTTTAAGGTAATTATCGACATATATGTTCCTGTTACCTTTTTCTTAATTATTTTAGGTTTGTTTTTGTAGGTCCTTTCCTTTCTTTTTTTTTTTTTCTTTTAACATCTTTATTAGAGTATAATTGCTTTACACTGGTGTGTCAGTTTCTGCTTTATAACAAAGTGAATCAGTTATACATATACATATGTCCCCATATCTCTTCCCTCTTGCATCTCCCTCCCTCCCACCCTCCCTATCCCACCCCTCTACGTGGTCACAAAGCACCAAGCTGATCTCCCTGTGCTATGTGGCTGCTTCCCACTCCCTATCTATTTTACGTCTGGTAGTGTATATATGTCCATGCCACTCTCTCACTTTGTCCCAGCTAACCCATTCCCACCCCCCCGTATCCTCAAGTCCATTCTCTAGTAGGTCTGTATCTTTATTTCCGTCTTGCCCCTAGGTTCTTCTGACCATTTTCTTTTTTTCTTCATTCTTTTTTTAGATTCCATATATATGTGTTAGCATATGGTATTTGTTTTTCTCTTTCTGATTTACTTCACTCTGTATGACAGTCTCTAGATCCATCCACCTCACTACAAATAACTCAGTTTCATTCCTTTTTATGGCTGAGTAATATTCCATTGTATATATGTGCCACATCTTCTTTATCCATTCCTCTGTTGATGGACACTTAGGTTGCTTCCATGTCCTGGATATTTTAAAAAGAGCTGCAATGAACATTTTGGTACATGACTCTTCTTGAATTATGGTTTTCTCAGGGTGTATGCCCAGTAGTGGGATTGCTAGGTCGTATGGTAGTTCTATTTTTAGTTTTTTAAGGAACCTCCATACTGTTCTCCATAGTGGTTGTATTAATTTACATTCCCACCAACAGTGCAAGAGGGTTCCCTTTACTCCACACCCTCTCCAGCACTTATTGTTTGTAGATTTTTTTGATGATGGCTATTCTGACCGGTGTGAGGTGATATCTCATTGTAGTTTTGATTTGCATTTCTCTAATGATTAATGATGTTGAGCATTCTTTCATGTGTTTGTTGGCAATCTTTACATCTTCTTTAGAGAAATGTCTATTTAGGTTTCCTGCCCATTTTTGGATTGGGTTTTTTGTTTTCTTGATATTGAGCTGCATGAGTTGCTTGTATGTTTTGGAGATTAATCTTCTGTCAGTTGCTTCATTTGCAAATATTTTCTCCCACTCTGAGGGTTGTCTTGTCGTCTGGTTTATGGTTTCCTTTGCTGTGCAAGAGTTCTTAAGGTTCATTAGGTCCCATTTGTTTATTTTTGTTTTTATTTCCATTTCTCTAGGAGGTGGGTCAAAAAGGATCTTGCTGTGATTTATGTCATAGAGTGTTCTTCCTGTTTTCCTCTAGGAGTTTGATGGTGTCTGGCCTTACTTTTAGGTCTTTGATCCATTTTGAGTTTATTTTTGTGGATAGTGTTAGGGAGTGTTCTAATTTCATTCTTTTATATGTAGCTGTCCAGTTTTCCCAGCACCACTTATTGAAGAGGCTGTCTTTTCTCCACTGTATATTCTTGCCTCCTTTATCAAAGATAAGGTGACCATATGTGTGTGGGTTTATCTCTGGGCTTTCTATCTTGTTCCACTGATCTATATTTCTGTTTCTGTGCTAGTACCATACTGTCTTGATTACTGTAGCTTTGTAGTATAGTCTGAAGTCAGGGACCCTGGTTCCTCCAGCTCCAATTTCTTTCTCAAGATTGCTTTGGGTATTCGGGGTCTTTTGTGTTTCCATACTGTAGGTCCTTTTCTTCTCTTGTGTTTCCCACTTAGAGAAGTTCCTTTACCATTTTTTGTAGAGCTGGTTTGCTGGTGGTGAATTCTCTTAGCTTTTGCTTGTCTTTAAACTTTTGATTTCTCCATTGAATCTGAATGGGATCCTTGCTGGGTAGAGTAATCTTGTTTGTGGGTTCTTCCCTTTCATCACTTTAAATATGTCATGCCACTCCCTTCTGGCTTGTATAGTATCTGCTGAGAAATCAGCTGTTAACCTTATGGGAGTTCCCTTGTATGTTATTTGTCATTTTTCCCTTGCTGCTTGCAATAATTTTTCTTTGTCTTTATTTTTTGCCAATTTGATTACTATACATCTCGGTGTGTTTCTCCTTGGTTTATTCTGTATGGGACTCTCGTGCTTCCTGGACTTGGGTGACTATTTCCTTTCCCATGTTAGGGAGGTTTTTGACTATAATCTCTTCAAATATTTTCTCAGGTCCTTTCTCTCTCTCTTCTCCTTCTGGGACCCCTCTAATGTGAATGTTGTTATGTTTCATGTTGTCCCAGAAGTCTCTTAGGCTGTCTTCATTTCTTTTCATCCTTTTTTCTTTATTTTGTTCTGCAGCAGTGAATTCCACCATTCTGTCTTCCAAGTCACTTATCCGTACTTCTGCCTCAGTTATTCTGCTATTGACTCCTTCTATTTTTCATTTCATTTCAGTTATTGTATTGTTAATCTCTGTTTGTTTGTTCTTTAATTCTTCTAGTTCTTTGATAAACATTTCTTGCATCTTCTCAATATTTGCCTCCATTCTTTTTCCTAGGTGCTGGATCATCTTCACTATCATTATTCTGAATTCTTTTTATGGAAGGTTGCCTATCTCCACTTCGTTTGTTTGTTTTTCTGGGGTTTTATCTTGTTCCTTCATGTGGTACATAGCCCTCTGCCTTTTCATCTTTTCTATCTTTCCATGAATGTGTTTTTTGTTCCATGGGCTGCAGGATTGTATTTCTTCTTGCTTCTGCTGTCTGCCTTCTGTTGGATGAGGCTATCTAAGAGGCTTCAGCAAGTTTCCTCTCTGTCTTTTCTTTGATCCTATTTAGTTGGCATAAGAACACTAAGATATTGAGCAAATATAAAATTTTCCTATTGCAAAATCCTGCTTCCTTGTTTTTACACCACTCTTCATTGCTTTGGAATGATATCAGATGGTTGAGCAGGAATTTTCTCACCTCAGGTAGCTCCTTTTCCCACTTGGCAGCAAGGTTTATAATACTTAGCTTTGCTAAGAGATTGCCTCTGTTGTGGTGTGTAGAAATATTAGAAGAGGAGTATGAAAAGACAGGGAAATACAGACAAGTGAAAAACACAGATGTATAAGGATATCAAGAAAATTACTACCTAGGGATAAATATAGAAGCTCTTCTTTGAAATCAAGGACTATAAAAATTTCAGAACTACGTAACTCAAGTTCGTGAAATGACATCAAATCTCATTTTTAATATGAGGGAGTTGGTCAATCAAATTGGATTAATCCATTTGGATTGAAGTGTGCCCTTATGACTTGCTTTAAGCAATTAAATGTGATTACCTTTAGGTGGAAGATTAAGAACTGGTGTTCAATTTGCCATGCTTTATCTTTCTTTCTGTTTTTTTATGGTTATCCATAAGTCTCCAGTTAATAGATACTCTGCCACTGTGGGGGCCAGAGAGGAGTCACAATTCAACTGCAATGAAAATGTAAAGTGAACAAGAAAAAAAACCTTTGTTGTTTTAAGCCAATGAGACTGTAGGATTGTTCATTATTGCAACATAATAGACTGAAATGGAAGTTATGGGAATCTTCTTGAGAAAAGCTCAAAATATTTGGCACTGGCTTATTGGTTGGTCAGTAGGCAGCAAATAAGTTATAATCAGAGACTAGAAAGGTTGTTAGCTCTGTTATGCAGTAGCAAAACATGTAAATGTCTTCCCTGTAATAACATGAAAGATGAATCATGTACCTGGTCAAATTGTTATTCTAGAGGAAATGGTTGGAAAACAGAATTTTAAAAGCATGTGTTGCTTGTTGTTGGCTGTATTTGCGAAGGTATTACAAAAAATAGATAAACTCAAAAATGAACTAGTCCAATTTAAAACAGAAATGAAAGGGACTTGAAAGAATAGTCAAAGTATTTGTAGTATTGGAAGAGACAGCTACTTCTCAAACCCAAAGGGTAAAACCTGAGAAATGCTCTAAGTTGGTTAAAAGGTATCTTTGCAATGAGAATCAAATCAATGATATGCCCTTCACTCCCATTGTAAAAATTCTTTGAAGGGATTAGGGTGGCACTGAGTGAATCATTTCAATCGGAGAAATACTTCTCAGAGAAAGGAGACAAAGGTGTGGTTCTCCCACTAAAGCCCGAAATCTACCCATATTTATGTCAAGAAAGATAATTAGAGAGAGGGGGAAGGGGGGAGATGCAGAAGAACATGGGAGTGAGAAAGTAAAAAGGCATACATCAGTAAGGTGGGAATTGGGTCTAAAAGATATGTTAGGATGCAAGAAACAATGGTGAGCTAAAACAAAGTTGTACATGAGAATAGTTTATATAGCCACTGACTATAAAAATAATTCAACGTAATAAAGAATAATATTGGGAATGAAAAATGCTTGATGAAACTAAATCCTAGACAATAAAAACAGAAACTGTTGGAGGAAAATCAGTGTTAGTGAGATTTAAGGAGGATTAAGATTTTCCTAACTTTATAAAATTTGTTGAGTATGCAAAATTTTAAGTTTTTTAACTAGAAAAACAGAAATAATAACTATCATATAGTGAGCCATAATTTTCTAAATAATTCACATTTCATCTTTTAATTCTCACAACAACACTATTAAGTAGGTATTACTATAACCCACATTTTATAGGAAGGAAACTGAGGTTAAAATATTAATTACTTTTCCCAGGTTATTATAATTGTTAAATTGTCTAAGTGGTTTCAAACTCAGGTGGTATAACTTCAGAAATGATGCTCCTAGTCACTATTTTGTACTGAGTTTTCCAGTGCTAAACAAGAGATATACCAATAATAAAGTGGCAAAGAAGGTGAATTAAATGGATAGGAAAAGATATACCAAGGAGATAATTACTAACTAAAAGACATCTGATATGGCAGCATTGTTATCAAACTATAGCAAAAGTTGTTCCTGTCTTTGCTTGATCCACTCTACCAAGTTGAGCATTACAGTTGTTGTAGCATTGGCTGCTAATAGCTCGCACCTCCACCCTTCTCCAGAGGTTTGTCCTTAGCCTCGTGGGTGATCCCTGGCCAGTGACTGGTTACTGTGTGTTTATAAAAGCCCAAACCCCTTGCTTCAAGAAATTGCAAACTCTGTGGTGCAATCCACACTACAGAAATCATCATGGGAATAAATTAAAACTATACATTTCCTGAAATTGCATTTGGCCTTACTTCTTCTGCTGTCCAATCCTGCTTCCATCTCTTCTCTCAGAGAACTCCTACAGCAAACCCCTTGCACATCACAGGCTCCAGTTCAAGGAAACCCAACTAACACACAAACAAATAAATGTTAAAGAAAATAAAAATATGATAAGTGGTAAAGAGGATAATTAATTCATGATAAATTTATCCATTCAAGAGGAATATGAAACAATCACAAAAATACCTCAAAATACATCCAGAAAACTTTGACAGAGTTACAAAAAAACTGTTGAAAAATCTACAAAGTTGGAAATATTTAACAAAATTTGTTTATAATTCAGAATCAATAAAACATTGCTGAAGATATAAATGATTTGAACAAAACAATTAAGAATTTTATTTAATGGCAAAGTAGTGACCCTTGGAAATAACAATTAAGAATAGGTTTTCTTTTCATATGGAATATTTGCAAAATTGACCATGTACTAGGCAACAAATTTTTAAAATATTTTCTAAAAAAAATGCATTTTATTAAAAAAATATTCCTGGAAAAATTAGCCAAGAAAGAAAACCTATGCACTTTTTTTTTTTTTGGCCACACCCCTCAGCATGCGGGATCTTAGTTCCCTGACCAGGGATCGAACTCGAGCCCGCTGCATTGGACGTGTGGAGTCTTAACCACTGGACTGCCAGGGAAGTCCCTGGAAATTTATAGTTTTAAGTGAATACGTACAATAGGAAAAATTATTGAAAATTACTGAGCTATGCTTTTAACCTAAAATATTGAAAAACAACAACAACAGTAAAAAAAAACAAACAAACAGATACATCATTGCCTAGTACACATTTAGAAAGTGGGCTTCCCCTATGATTATAAAATACAGGCAATGTAAGGACTGTGTGTTACATGTGACACATACATGACAATAAATAATAGAATCATCACAATAATATAGACATGGGAATGGTAGAATGCATGTAAAATAGAAGGAAATAAATAAGAGCAGAACCTAATGAATTAGAAAACCAAGAAACAATAGAGATAATTAAGACACTAAAGGCTGGTTCTTTGGATGAATTGTAAAATAAGGAAACATATGTCAAGACCAGTGAAGACAAAAAGAGAAATGATACAAATATTAAGAATGGAAAAGGAACAGATATATTAAAAGCAGAGAGTATTAAAAGAAAAATTGTTATTTTTGAATAAGTGAGAAGAAATGGAAGCATTTCCAGAAAAAAACAAAAAAACACTGAGTCAAGAAAAGTTTTGTGTTTTATGAAACATGGAAAAATATATTCTTAAAGGTTCTCTCATTTCAAAAAAAATTTTAATTTAATAAATTGATATCTGATGATTTCTAAAACTTTCAAGGTAACCCCTCTCTGCCATACTGAACTCAAATCAGAGCAGGAGCAGCAAAAAAACACAAGAGTTCGTGTTTCCCAGAGAGAGGATATTCAATTCAGTGCTATGGGTGATAGCGTGATAAAGAAACTGAATGATTTGCAAGCATCTTCTCCATTCCATCGGTTGTCCTTTCACGTTGTCAATTATTTCTTTCGTGGTGCAGAAGTTTTTAGAGTGGTCTAGTCCCAGTTATTGATTTTGCTTTTTGTTCTTTTGGTGTCATATCCAAAAAGTTATAGCTGACACCAAAGTCAAGGAGGTTTTTCTCTGTGTTTTCTCCTAGGAATTTAAGTTTCAGACCATGTGTTTATGTCTTTAATCCATTTCAAATTAATTTTTGTGATTAGTGTAAGATAGGGATCCTATTCATTTGTCTGCATATGGTTATCTAGTCGCTCAGCACCATTTATTTAAGAGAATATTCTTTACCCACAGAGTGTTCTTGATTTCCTTGTTGACCATTAGTTGACCATATATGTTGAAGTTTATTTCTAGGCTCTCTATTCTGTTCCATTGGTCTATGTGTTTATTTTTATGTCAGTACCATACTCTTGATTAGTATAGCTTTGTAGTATAGTTTGAAGTCAAGAAGTGTGAGGTCTCTGTCTTTGCTCTTCTTTCTCAGGTTTGTTTTAGCTATTTGGGGTCTTTTGTGATTCCATACAAATTTTAGGATTTTTTTTCTATTTCTGTAAAAAATGACATGGGAATTTTGATAGGGATTTCATTGAATCTATAGATGGCTTTGGATAGGATGGACATTTTAAAAACATTAATTCTTCCAATCCATAAACACAGGATATCTTTCCATTTGTTTTAGTCTTCTTCAATTTTTTTCATCAAAGCCTTATAGTTTTCATCTTGTTGCCATAAGAAAGAAGGAAATTCTTCCATTTACAACAACATGGATGGATTCTGAGGACATTGCTAAGTGAGAGAAATCAGACCAAGATAGACTAATACTGTCTGATATCAGTTATATGTGAAATTTAAAATTTTTGAACTCATAGAAAAAGAATAGAATGGTGATTATCAGGGGTTGGGAGTACGTCAATTAAGGAGATGTTGGTCAAAGGACAAAAACTTGCAATTAGATGATGAATAAGTCTGGAGATCTAATGCATACTGTATTATATATTTCAAAGTTGCTATAAGTCTAGATCTTAAATGTCTTTACCTGAAAAAAAAATGATAATTATGTAACATGACAGATATGTTACCTAATGCTGTGGTGATTATATTGCAATATATAAATGTATCAAATCAACACATTATACACCTTAAACACAAACAACATTATATGTAAATCATATATCAATAAATAAAAAAGAAACTAATTGACAGTGTTGGGAAACATCAAAAGACACCCACAAAAGCTGGGATTTAAAGGGAGTTAAAGTGGTCCCAGGTTTGTACCACCTACAACCTCCCAGTAGCCCAGTGGGAAAAAAAGCACCTCCTCAATGTGGAATTCTAACAGATTAAGAATAATTGAATATGCATTTATCAACAAAAATCACCAAAAACATTCAGGCAATAAATCCACACATTTATACCCTCAGGACTACATTTATTAGAATTATTAGATGCAGAACATGAAATAACTATATAGTAAATATATAAATAATAAATGAAATTCCCAAAATGAGTAAACAAAAATAGTCTACACACAAAGAAAGCATATTAAGGGAAAATAATATCTAGACATAAAAAACAAGGAATTGATAAAAGGAAACCCACTGGATGAGTTAAACAAAATATCAGATACAGTAGAAGAGCCAACTAGAAGATAGAACCAAAGAAATTATGCAGATTCCAAAAGTAGATAATAGAAAGAATTTAGGGGAAGCAATATATTTTTATAGAGATATGATTGACATATAACATTATATTAGTTTTAGGTGTACAACATAATGATTTGATATATACTGAAAAATGACTATCACAATAAGTCTAGTTAACATCCATCATCACACTTAGTTACAAATTATTTTTCTTTTGATGAAAAATTTTAAGGTCTACTGTCTTAGCAACTTGCAAATATACAATACAGTATTATTAACTATAGGCACCATGCTGTTGTATATTACATACCCAGGACTTATTTATTTTAGAACTGGAAGTTTGTACTTTTTGACTACCTCCACCCATTTCACCCCCCATTCCCCACACCATCCTCCACCTCTGGCAGCCACCAATTTGTTCTCTGTACCTATCAGTTCCTTTTTTTCTTTTTTTAGATTCCACATGTAAGTGAGATCATATGGTACTCGCTTTCTCTTTCTGAATTATTTTACTTAGCATAGTGCCCTTAAAGTCCATCCATGTTGTTGTAAATGGCAGGATTTCCTCCTTTTATAAGGCTGAATAATATTCCTGTGTGTGTTTGCACATACACAAAATGGAATATTACTTGGGAATGTATTTTCTTTATCAATTCATCAATCAATGGACACTGGAGAAGTGATACTTGGTGTATATATATATATATATATATATATATACACACACACACACACACACATATATATATATATATATACACACAAAGACAGAGACAGAGACAGAGAGACAGAGACAGAGACAGAGACAGACAGAGAGAGAGAACTACTAGAAGAAATTTGAAAAGAAGTATAACAGATATGCTTACAAAGAATATGTTGCCCTTGTTCTTTGTGCCTATTTTGTCATCCACACTTTTACTGCCTTCTGTGGTTTTCATAGAGCATTTTATTTATTTCATTTTTTATTCTTTGTAAGCATATCTGTTATACTTCTTTTCAAATTTCTTCTAGTAATTGGGAGATTGCGATTGACACATATGCACTAATATGTATAAAATGGATAACTAATAAGAACCTGCTGTATAAAGAAATAAATAAAATTAAATTAAAAACAAACAAATATCATAGATACTGATCCAACTATATCAAAAATCACTTTAAATGACAATGAACTAAATACATCAGTTAAAAGATAGGAATTTAAAGAGTGGATTAAAAAAAAGCCAACTATACGTAGTCTACTAGAAACCCACTTTAAATATAAAGTCACAGCTTGATTAAAGTAAAGGGATGGTGAAAGATACTTCATTCTGACACTAATCAAAAGAAAGTTGGAATAACGATATTAATATAAGACAGAGCAGACTTCAGAACAAAGAATGTTATCAGGGATAAAGAAGGGCATTAAATACTGAAAAAAAGGTTCAATACTCCAAGAAGACATAATAATTCTTTTTTTAAAAAATTTATTTATTTTATTTATTTATTTTTGGTTGCGTTGGGTCTTCGTTGCTGTGTACAGGTTTTCTCTAGTTGCAGCGAGTGGGGGTTACTCTTTGTTGCAGTGCACGGGCTTCTCATTGCAGAGGCTTCTCTTGTTGAGGAGCACGGGCTCTAGGCACGCAGGCTTCAGTACTTGTAGCACATGGGCTTAGTAGTTGTGGCTCCCAGGCTCTAGAGCGCAGGCTCAGTAGTTGTGGCGCACTGGTTTAGTTGCTCCGTGGCATGTGGGATCTTCCCAGACCAGGGCTCGAACCCGTGTCCCCTGCATTGGCAGGCAGATTCTTAAACACTACACCACCAGGGAAGCCCCCAGACATAATAATTCTTAATGTCTATGAACCTAACAAAAGAGTGTCAAAATATGTGAGGCAAAAAATATTAAGACTGCAAGGAGAAATAGATGAATCCACTATTGCAGTTGAGAACTTTAACACCCCTTTATCAGAAATGGGCTGATCCAGCAGGCAGAAAGTCAGTAAAGATATAGTTGAATTTAACAGCATCATCAATTAACTGGATAAAATTGACATCTATAAACTACCCAACAACAGCAGATTACACATTCTTCTCAAGCTCACATGGAACATTAACCAAGATAGAACTCTTTCTGGGCCATATAACAAAACTTAACAGTTTCAAAGAATAGAAATAATACAATGTCTGCTCTCAGACCACAGTGGAATTAAACTAGAAATCAATAACAGAAAGATAGACGGAAAATCCCCCAATACTTGGAGATTTTAAAACACACTTCTAAATTAAACATAGGTCAAAGAAAAACTCTCAAGAGAAATTTTAAAATATTTTGAACTAAATGAAAATAAAAATACAACCTATTAAAATGTGTAAGATGTAGCAAATGCAATATCTAGTGAAAAATTACAGTACTGAATGCATATATCAGGAAAGAAGAAAGTCTAAAATCAATAATCTAAGCTTTTATTTAGGAAATTACAAAAGAAGAGCAAATTAAATCCAAAGTAGGAAGAAGAAAATAAATAACAAATTTGAGCAGAAATCAATACAATTTAAAACAGGAAATCAGTAAACTAAATCAATAAAACTAAAAGCTTCTTCTTTGAAAGGTGAATAAAATTGAAAAGCCTCTAGACAAGGTTAACTGAGAAAAATATATGTTATTAAATTAGAAATGAAGGAAGGAAAATCACTACAGAGCCAAAGAACATGAAAAAGATAATATTGGAATATTAGAAACAACTCTACACTTAACAAATTGATAACATGGATGAAATGGACCAATTTCTTGAAAGACACAACCTTCCTAAACTCACATAGAATCAAATAGAAAATTTGAATAGGCCTACGTCTATTAAAGACATTAAATCAATAATTAACAACTTTTCAAAACAGAAAACACCAGGCCCAGTTGGATTAATTGGTGAATTCAACCAAACATTTAAGGAATAAATTATACAAATTATCTACAATCTTTTTTTTAATAGAGATGCAGAGGCATACTCTTAACTTATTCTAAAAGGTCAGTATTACCTTTATATCAAAATTGAACAAAGACATTATAAGAAAACTAGAGACAACTATTTCTAAGGAACATAGATGTAAAAATTCTCAACCAGGTATTAGCAAATCAAATCCAACAATGTATAAAAATAATTATACACCACTACCTAGTGGATTTATTGTAGGTATGAGAGAATGTTTCAACATTCAAAACTCAATAATATGACCAAACATATCAATATGTTAAAGAAGAAAAATCAAACAATCATGTCAATAAGTGCAGATAAAGCATTTGAAAAACTCCAACATTCATCCATAATAAAGACTTTCAGCAATCTAAGAATAGAGGAACTTCCTCAACTTGATAAATGCTATCTACAAAAGAAACTACAGCTAACATCATACGTAAAAGTATGGAACTCCAAACTTTCCCACTAAGATCAGGAATGAGGCAAGAATATTGCTTCTAGAGAATGGACTTGAGGACACGGGGAGTGGGAAGGGTAAGCTGGGATGAAGTGAGAGAGTGGCATGGACATATATGCACGACCAAATGTACAATAGATAGTGGGAAGCAGCCAAATAGCACAGGGAGATCAGCTCCATACTTTTTGTACATCTAGAAGGGTGGGATAGGGAGGGTCAGAGGGAGACACCAGAGGGAGGAAGTATAGGGATATATGTATATGTATAGCTGATTCACTTTGTTATAAAACAGAAACTAACACACCATTGTAAAGCAATTATACTCAAATAAAGATGTAAATAAATAAATAAATTAATAAAAGAGTGTTACTTCTCACTACTGCTTTTCAACATTGTACTGGAAGCTCTAGCTAATTCAGTAAGACAAGAAAAAGGAAGAAAGTGTATACCAATTGAGAAGGAAGAAATAATACTGTTTTATTTTGTAGATGACATAATCATCTGTGTCAAAAATCTGAAGGAATCAACCAATAACACTCCTGGAACGAATAAGCAATTATAGATCTCCCTTGACTTACAATGAGGTTATATCCTGATAAACCCATCCTAAGTTGAAAATATTGCAAGTCAAATGTGCATTTAATACACTTAACCTGCCAAAAATCATAGCTTAGCCTAGCCTACCTTAAACACACTCAGAACACTTACAATATCCTACCTTTGGGCAAAATCACTTAACACAAAGCTTATTTTATAATAAAATGTTTAGTGTTTCATGTGATTTACCTAATATTGTACTGAAAGTTTAAAAAAATAAAGAATGGCTATACAGATACAGAAAAGATTGTAATTGTATAAGTTGCTTACTGTCGTGATCACATTGCTGACTGTGAGATATGGTTCATTGCCAGTGCCCAGCATCACAAGAGAGTGTCATACTGCATATCACTAGAACAGGAAAAGATCAAAATTCAAAACTCAAAGTACTGTTTCTACAGAATACATATAACTTTTGCACCATTGTAAAGTCAAAAAAATTGTATGTCAAGGCATCATAAAAGTCAGAGACTATCTGTATATCAAGCATGCAGGATATAAGGTTGATATACAAAAGACAATTGCTTTTCTATAATGGGCAATGAACAAGTGAAATATGCAATTAAAAACATATTTACATGCACCAGCTGTCTCATCACTGTTACTCTTATTATTGTTATATAAAATATATAATTACCAAGTGAAAAAAAGTCAGGTTAAAAACTGTGTACAGTATCATTCCCCTCTTAAAAGTATGTTGGCATAAATATCTGGAAGGCTCTAAATAAAAATTTAAGTGTTATCTTGTAATGGTATGATTCTAGATGAGTTTTCATTTTCTTCTTTTTGCTTATCTTTATTTTCAAAATGAATGCCTACTGTCTATAACAGAAAAGTTAAAGTTATAATAAAAAGTGAAGGGAGAGGGCAGATATGGAGGAAGAAATATATGGAGTTGAGGGAAGAAGACAAAGTTTTTTGAGGTCTGTGATAATCCAGATATTTAATCAAGCTATACATTTCCCTGTATTAATTGTCTGCTCTTTGCAACTCAGAGTAGCCATTTGACTACTAGTTACAGGTTTTTAAGGCCTCTAATTTTTAAATCTGTAGATCTGTATTTCTTAACCAGAGGTGCACATGGGAATCAGCAGGGAAACTTTTTCAAAATATCCTTGCCAGGTTTCCACCCTCAGAAGTTCTGATTCAGAATGTCCTGGTAGGTCCTGGGTAGGAGCCATTTGAAAAACCTTCCCAGGTGTTCTGATCCTCAACTCATGCAGATTGAGGATTCCATGGTGTGCAAGATGATTTACTGGGGTAGGTAAGAAAAATATTAGAACTTCTAATTTTATTTATTTTTATTTCATTCTTAAAAAACTTTACTTGTATATGTATTAATAGTGTATATAATATTGCTATAGGGAGACATATAATTTTCAAATAAATAAATTTACTTATTTGGAAAAGTCACATTTACTTTAGTACTGAAAATAAATTAATTATGCACATCCATCAAAATGGTTTGAGAGGACTTCCCTGGTGGTGCAGTGGTTAAGAATCCACCTGCCAATGCAGGGGACACGGGTTTGAGCCCTGTTCCATGAAGATCCCACATGCCACTGAGCAACTAAGTCCGTGCACCACAACTACTGAGCCCACATGCCTAGAGTCCATGCTCCACAACAAGAGAAGCCACTGCAATGAGTAACCCATGCACCACAACAAAGAGTAGCCCTCACTCACCACATCTAGAGAAAGCCCGTGTGCAGATAGGAAGACCCAGCACAGCCAAAAAAAAAAAAAAAAGGTTTGAGAGGCTACCAGCATCTCCAGCTGGGCTGATTCTCTCTATGTCAAGCCAGTCCATAAAAACTGGGAGAAGTGCTTGTTTCTTTATCATGTATTGACACCAACACAAAGAATCAGGGAAATATGACAAAACAAAAAGGAAGAATATAAACCTCCAGTAACCAACTTTAAAGAAATGGATATCTATGAATTACCAGAGAAAGAATATTTTAGAATCATCTTAAGGAAGATCAATGAGTTACAAGAGGACACAGAAAGACCACTAAACAAAATCAGAAAAATGTATTCTCATAAACAAACAAGTGAGAATTTATTCTCATGAACAAATGAGAATAATTACAAAGAGATAAAAACTTAAAAGAAACAAAACAGAATTCTGGAACTGAAGAATAGAACTGAATGAAAAAAAATGAATAGAGAATTTCAAGAGAAACCTTGATCAAGCAGAAGAAAGAATTAGTGAACTTGAATAGAGGTCATTTGAAATGATCTAGGCAGAGGAAAGACAACAAGAAAAGGAATGAAAAAGAGTGAATAAAGCCTAAGGGGCTTATGAGAAACCAGCAAGGGAATCAATGTATGCATTATGGGAGACCCAGAAGGAGAAGAAGGGGTGAAAATCTTATTAAAAGAAATAATGGCTGAAATCTTCCCAAATATGAGGTAAATGTACATCCAGATTCATGAAACACAAATAATTCAAATAGGGTGAACCCAAAGAAGACTGCACTGAGACATATAATAATTTGTCAAAAGTCAAATAAGAGAGTTTTCTAGGTCCATCCATGTTGCTGCAAATGGCATTATTTCACTATTTTTGTGGCTGAGTAATATTCCATTGTACATATGTACCACATCTCTATCCATTCATGTGTTGATGGTAATTTAGGTTGCTTCCATGTCCTGGCTACTGTATAAGTACCGCGCGCTAACCGATTGCACCACTGGAGCTCCTGGCTACTGTAAATAGTGCTGCCATGAACATGGGGTGCATGTATCTTTTCAAATTATGGTTTTCTCTGGGTATATGCTCAGTAGTGGGATTGCTGGGTCATATAGTAGCTCTATTTTTAGTTTTTAAAGGAACTTCCATACTGCTCTCCATAGTGGCTGTACCACTTTACACTCCCACCAACAGTTTAGGAGTGCTCCCTTTTCTCCACACCCTCTCCAGCATTTATAGTTTGTACATTTTTTGTTGATGGTCATTCTGACTGGTGTGAGGTGATACCTCATTGAAGTTTTGATTTGCATTTCTCTAATAATTAGTGATGTTGAGCATCTTTCCTTGTGCTTTTTAGCCATCTATATGTCTGCTTTGGAGAAATGTCTATTTAGATTTTTTTGCCTATTTTTTGATTGAGTTGTTTGGTTTTTTTTGATATTGAGCTGCATGAGATATTTGTATATTTTGGAGATTAATCCCTTGTCAGTTGCTTCATTCACAAATATTTTCTACACCTGAAACTAACACAACATTGTAAATCAACTATACTCTTATAAAAAGTTTAAAAAATAAAATAATTAAAAAATTAAAAAAAACAAATAAGAGAATTTTGAAATCAGTAAGAGAAAAGCAACTTACCACATCAAGGGAGCCCCCATATGACTATCAGTGGATTTCTCAGAAGAAACCTTGAAGGATAAAAGAAAATGGTATGATATATTCAAAATGCTAAAAGAATAAAACTGCTAAGCAAAATATTATACCTGGCCAAACCATACTGAAAATCAAAGGAGAGATAAAAATTTTTCAGGCAAACAAAAGCAGATAGAGTTGATACCCACTAGACCTGACTCACCGAAAAATGCAAAAGCATATTCTTCAATTTAAAACAAAAGGATGCTAAGTAGCAACATGAAAGCATATGAGAATCTAAAAGTCACTGGTAAAGGTAAGCATATAGACAAATATAGAATTCCATAACACTGTATTTGTTGTGTATTAATAACTTTTAAATATAAAAGTTAAAAGAAAAATGTATTACGAATAAATGTAAATACCAAAACTTGTCAATGGTACACAATAAAAAAAAGATGTAAAATATGACATGAATAACATAAAGTCATAGAGTGTATGTGATTAAAGTTATCAGCTTAAAATAGACTATTGTAACTATAAGATATATAAATTATATGGTAACCACAAAGAAAATACCTGAATAAGATACACAAAAAAGGTAAAGGGATCAAAACCTATCACTACCAAAAAACAATGACACTAAAAAGGAAAAAAGCAAGAAAGGAAAAGAGGAATGGTGAAATACAAGATTTACAGAGAATAATTAACAATATAGTGATATTAAGTATTTCCCTGTCAATAATTACTTTCAACATAAATGTATTAAACTCATTAATCAAAGGATATAGAATGGATGAGTAGATTAAAAAATTAGATTCAACTATATGCTTTATAAAAGAGGTGCACATTACATTTAAGGACACATATTGGCTGAAAGTGAACTGATGGGGGGAAAAAGATCTTCCATTCAAATGGTAAACAAAAGGGAGCAGCAATGGCCATACATACATCACTTCCCAACTCATTCTATGAGGCCAGCATCATGTTTATACCAAAACCAAGAAAAGATATCATAAAAAAAGAAAACTACAGGCAAATATCACTGATGAACACAGACACAAAAATCCTCAACAAAATATTAGCAAACAAAATCCATCAATGCATTAAAAGTAGTATGCATCATGATGAGTGGGATTTATCCCAGGTATGCAAGGATTTTTCAGTTCCTACAAATCAATCAAGGTGATACACCACATTCACAAACTGAAGAATAAAAACAATATGATCTTCTCAGTGGATGCAGAAAAAGGTTTTGATGACATTCAACATTGATCTATGATTAAAAACACTCCAGAAACTGGGTATACAGGGAATATAACTCAACATGATAAAAGCCATATATGACAAACCCACAGCTAACATCATACTCAATTGTGAAAACCTGCAAGCATTTCCTCTAAGATAGGGAACAAGACAATGCTGCCCACTGTCACCTTTTTTTTATTCAACATAGTTTTGGAAGTCCTAACCACAGCAATCAGAGAAGAAAAATAAATAAAAGGAATCCAAATTGGAAAAGAAGAAGGAAAACTGTCACTGCTTCTAGATGACATAATACTACACAAAGAAAATCCTAAGGAGGCCACCAGAAAACTACTAGAGTGTATCAATGAATTCAGTAAAGTTGCAGGATACAGAAATTAATATACAGAAATTTGTTGCATTATTATACACTAATGATTAACTATCAGAAAGAGAAAATTAATATACAGAAATCTGTTGCATTTTTGTACATTAAAAATGAACTTTCAGAAAGAGAAATTAAGGAAACAATCCCATTCACCATAGCTTCAAAAAAATAAAATATATAGGAATAAATCTACCTAACGAGTAAAGAACCTGTACTCAGAAAACTATAAGACACTAATGAAAGAAATTGAAGACAACACAAACAGATAAAAAGAGATACCGTCTTCTTGAATTGGAAGAATTAATATTACTAGAATGACCATACAACCCAATGCAATCTACAGATTCAATGCAATTCCTATCAAAATACCAATGGCATTTTCTACAGAACCAGAACAAAAAATTTTTAAATTTATATGAAAACAGAAAAGACCCCAAATAGCCAAAACAATCTTGAGAAAGAAGAACAGAGCTGGAGGAATCATGCTCCCTGACTTCAGACTATACTACAAAGCTAAAGTAATCTAAACAGTGTGGTACTGGCATAAAAACAGACACATAGATCAGTTGATTCCCTGTTTTCATTTCTTTTGTGTGCATGTATATATATATATATATATACACACACACACACACACACACAAAAACACACACATATATATATATGTATGTATATATATATATGAGTGGAATTCCTGGTTTATACTGCAATTTTGTGTTTAAATTTTGGAACATCCTGTAAACTGTTATCTACAGCATTTGTGCCATTTGACGTTCTCACCTGCAGTGTACAAGGGTAAAATTACTCTATATCTTTACCAACAATATTGTTATTTTTCCTTTTTTTTTTTTAATTGGAGTATAGCTGCTTCACAATGTTGTGTTCGTTTCTGCTGTACAACATAATGAATCAGCTATATGAATACATATATCCCCTCCCAGTTAGATCACCCTCCTACCCCCCCCCCATCCCACCCATCTAGGTCACCACAGAGCACTGAGCTGAGCTCTCTGTGCTTTACAGCATGTTCCAACTAGCTATCTATTTTACGCATGGTAGTGTATATATGTCAACCCCAATCTCCCAATACATCCCACCCTCATCCCCGCCCCGGGTCCACACGTCCGTTCTCTACATCTGTGTCTCTATTTCTGCTTTGGAAATAAGACATCTAGACCAATCTTTTCAGATTCCACATATATGTGTTAATATATGATATTTGTTTTTCTCTTTCTGACTTACTTCACTTTATATGACAGACTCTAGGTCCATCCACATCTCTACAAATGACCCAAATTCGTTCCTTTTTATGGTTGAGTAATATTCCATTGTATATATGAACCACATCTTCTTTATCTATTCATCTGTCGATGGACATTTAGGTTGCTTCCAGGTCCTGGCTATTGTAAATAGCTCTGCCATGGACATTGGAGTGCATGTGTCTTTTTGAATTATGACTTTCTCTGGATATATGTCCAGTAGTGGGATTGCTGGGTCATATGGTAGTTCTATTTTCATTTTTTAAAGGAACCTCCATACTGTTCTCCATAGTGGCTGTATCAATTTACATTCCCACCAACAGTGTAGGAGGGGTCCCTTGTCACCACACCCTTTCCAGCATTTATTGCTTGTAGATTTTTTGATAATGGCCATTCTGACCAGTGGGAGGAGATACCTCATTGTACTTTTGATTTACATTTCTCTAATAATTAGTGATGTTGAGCATCTTTTCAGGTGCTTTTTGGTCATCTGTATGTCTTCTTTAGTGAAATGTCTATTTAGGGCTTCTGCCCATTTTTTGATTGGGTTGGGTTTTTTTTTTTTGATATTGAGCTGTATGAGCTGTTTGTATATGTTGAAGATTAGTCCTTTGACAGTTGCTTCTTTCGCAAGTATCTTCTTCCATTCTGAGGGTTGCCTTTTTGCCTTGTTTATGGTTTTATTGCTGTGAAAAAGCTTTTAACTTTAACTAGGTCCCATTTGTTTATTTTTGTTTGTATTTTCTTTAGAAGGTGGGTCAAAATACATCTTGCTGCAATTTATGTCAAAGAGTGTTCTTCCTATGTTTTCCTCAAGGAGTTTTATATTGTCCCATCTTACATTAAGGTCTTTAATCCATTTTGAGTTTATTTTTGTGTATAGTGTTAGGTAGTGTTCTAATTTCATTCTTGTATATGTAGGTGTCTAGTTTTCCCAACACCACTTATTGAAGAGACTTTCTTTTCTCCATTGTATATTCTTGCCTCCTTTGTCAGAGATTAGGTGACCATAGGTGCCTGGATTTATCTCTGGACTTTCTATCCTGTTTCATTGATCTATATTTCTGTTTTTGTGCGAGTACCATACTGTTTTGATTATTGTAGCTTTGTAGCAGAGTCTGAAGTCAGGGAGCCTGATTCCTCCAGCTGAGTTATTGTTTCTCAAGATCGCTTTGGCGATTCAGGGGTCTTTTGTGTTTCCATACAAATTGCAAATTTTTTTATTCTAATTCTGTGAGAAATGCCATTTGCTCATTTGATGCAGATTGCACTGCCTCTGTAGATTGCTTTCAGTAGTATATTCATTTTCACAATATTCATTCTTCCAATCCAAGAGCATGGTATATCTCTCCATCTGTTTCTGTCATCTTTGATTTCTTTCATCAGTATATTATAGTTTTCTGAGTACAGGACTATTGCCTCCTTAGGTAGGCTTATTCCTAGACATTTTATTCTTCTTGTTGTGATGGTAAATGTGATTGTTTCCGTAATTTCTCTTTCTGATCTTTTGTTGTTAGTGTATACGAATGCAACAGATTTCTGTGTATTAATTTTGTATCCTGCAACTCTGCCAAATTCATTGACAAGCTCTATTAGTTTTCTGGTAGCATCTTTAGGATTTTCTATGTAGAGTATCATGCCGTCTGCAAACAGTGACAGTTTTACTTCTTCTTTTCCAATTTGGATTTCTTTCATTTCTTTTCTTCTCTGATTACTGTCGTTAGGACTTCCAAAACTATGTTGAATAAGAGTGGTGAGAGTTGACATCCTTGTCTTGTTTCTGATCTTAGAGAAAATGCTTTCAGGTTTTCACCATTGAGAATTATGTTTGCTGTGGTTTTGTCATATAGTGACTTTATTATGTTGAGGTAGCTTACCTCTAGGCCCAATTTCTGTAGAGATTTTATCATAAAAAGGTGTTGAATTTTCTCAAAATCTTTTCCTGTACCTATTGAGATTATCATATGGTTTTTATTCTTCAATTTGTTAATATGGTGTGTCACATTGTTTGATTTGCATATATTGAAGAATCCTTGAATTTCTGGGATAGATCCCAGTTGATCATGGTGTATGATCCTTTTAATGTGTTTTTGGATTTGGTTTCCTAGTATTTTTTGAGTGTTTTTGCATCTATATTCATCAGTGATGTCAGCCTGTAATTTTCTTTTTTTTGTGATATCCTTGTCTGGTTTTGGTATTGAGGTGATGGTGACCTCGTAGAATGAGTTTGGGTGTGTTCCTCCCTCTGCTATATTTTGGAAGAGTTTGAGAAGGATAGGTGTTAGCTCTTCTCTAAACGTTTGATAGAATTCGCCCGTGAAGCCATCTGGTCCTGGGCTTTTGTTTGTTGGAAGATTTTTAATCACAGTCTCAATTTCAGTGATTGTGATTGGTCTGTTCATATTTTCTCTTTCTTCCTGTTTCAGTCTTGGAAGGTTGTACCTTTCTAAGTATTTGTCCATTTCTTCCAGGTTGTCCATTTTATTGGCATATATTTATAGTTGCTTGTAGTAGTCTCTTATGTTCCTTTGTATTTCTGTGGTATCAATTGTAACTTCTCCTGTTTAATTTCTAAATTTAGTGATTTGAGCCCTCTCCCTTTTTTTCTGATGAGTCTGGCTAAAGGTTTATCAATTTTGCTTATCTTCTCAAAGAATCAGGTTTTAACTTCATTGATCTTTGCTATTGTTTCCTTCATCTCTATTTTATTTATTTCTGCTGTGATCTTTATGATTTCTTTCCTTCTACTTACTTTGTGCTTTGTTTGTTCTTCTTTCTCTAATTGCTTTAGGTGTGAGGTTAGGTTGTTTATTTCAGGTTTTTCTTGTTTCTTGATGTAGGATTGTATTGCTATGAACTTCCCTCCTAGAACTGCTTTTGCTGTGTCTTATAGCTTTTGGATTATTGTGTTTTTGTCGTCATTTGTCTCTAGGTATTTTTTTATTTCCTCTTTGATTTCTTCAGTGATCCACTGCTTTTTTAGTAATATATTGTTAGGCTCCATGTGTTTGTGTTTTTTATACTTTTTTCCTTTAATTGATTTCTAATCTCATAGTGCTGTGGTTGGAAGAGAAGCCTGATATGATTTCAATTTTCTTAAATTTACTGAGGATTGATTTGTGACCCAAGATGTGATCTATCCTGGAGAATGTTCCGTGTGCCCTTGAGAAGAAAGTGTATTCTGCTGCTTTTGGATGGAATGTCCTATAAGTATCAGTTAAGTCTATCTGGTCTAATGTGTCATTTAATGCTTGTGTTTCCTTATTGATTTTCTGTCTGAATGATCTATCCATTCGTGTAAGTGGGATGTTAAATTCCCCGACTATTATTGTGTTACTGTCAATTTCCCCTTTTATGGCTGTTAGCATTTGCCTTATATATTGAGTTGTTCCTACTTTGGATACATATATATTTATAATTGTTATATCTTCTTCTTGTATTTATCCCTTAATCATTATGTAGTGTCCTTCTTTGTCTCTTATAACATTCTTTTTTTAAAGTCTATTTTGTCTGATATGAGAATTGCTACTCCAGCTTTCTTTTGATTTCCATTTGCATGGAATATCATTTGCCATCCCTTCACTTTCAGTCTGTATGTGCCCCTAGGTCTGAAGTGGGTCTTTTGTAGACTGTATATATATGGGATTGTTTTTGTATCCATTCAGACAGTCTGTGTCTTTTGGTTGGAGCATTTAATCCATTTACATTTAAGGTAATTATTGATATGTGTGTCCCTAATTCCATTTTCTTAATTGTTTTGGTTTTGTTTTTGTAGGTCTTTTTCCTTCCTTTCCTTTTATTTCTCTTCTCTTGTGTTTCCTGCCTAGAAAATTTCTTTTAGCAATTGTTGTAAAGATGGTTTGTTGGTGCTGAATTTTGCCTGTTTGTAAAGTTTTTGAATTTTCAGTCTAATCTGAATGACAGCCTTGCTGGGTAGAGTATTCTTGGTTGTAGATTTTTCCCTTTCTTCACTTGTAATATATCCTGCAGACTTTCTGCTGAAAAATCAGTTGATAACCTTATGGGGATTCCCTTGTATGTTATTTGTTGCTTTTCCCTTGCTGCTTGTAATATTTTTTCTTTGTCTTTAATTTTTGTTAGTTTTGTTAATATGTCTTGGTGTGTTCCTCTTTGGGTTTATCCTGTATGGGATTCTGTGATTCCTGGACTTTGGTGACTATTTCCTTTTCCATGTTAGGGAGCTTTTCAACTATAATCTCTTTAAGTATTTTCTCAGGCCTTTTCTCTTTCTTCCTCTTCTGGGACCCCTATAGTTTGAATGTTGCCCCAGATGTCTCTGAGACTTTCCTCATTTGTTTTTATTCTTTTTTCTTTATTCTGTTTTGTGGAAGAGATTTTCACCATTCTGTTTTCCAGGTCACTTATCCATTCTTCTTCCTCAGTTATTGTGCTATTGATTCCTTCTGGTGTATTTTTCATTTCAGTTATTGGGTTGTCCATCTCTATTTGCTCTTTAGTTCTTCTAGGTCTTTTTTAATCATTTCTCGTATCTGCTCAATCCGTGCCTCCATTTTTTTTCTGAGATCTTGGATCATCTTTACTATCTTTACTCTGAATTCTTTTTCAGGTAGATTGCATATCTCCTCTTCATTAATTGTTGCTGTTGGTTTTTATCTTGCTCCTTCATCTTCAGCATATGTCTTTGTTCCCTCATTTTGTCAGACTTACCGTGTTTTTGGTCTCCTTTTCTCAGGCTACAGGATCCTCGTTCCTCTTGCTTCTGTGTCTGCCCCCTGGTGGGTACGGTTGGTCCAGTGGCTTGTGTCATTATCCCCTTGGTAGGGGTTTGATTGGTGTTGTGTTGACCAGGGTCTGCCCTAGATATTGATCACAGCCTCCCCTTGGCTCTGTGGTTGTCACTGCCCTGTGAGGAGCAGTGTCTGCTTCCTAGTTGTTGGAGTAGAGGCCCCCCAGATCTATTTCTTAGCAGATATTCTGATCTGTGGTGTAAGGTAGGTGGGATTGGAGCACCCCCAATGGGAAAGAAGTCACCGAGTATTCCTCCTCTGGAGCTGTTCACCTGTGAATGTGTTCTGTTGTGTCCCCTTTTATCCATTGTGCTGGCTCACAAAGTACACTATAGTTAGAACTGCTCTTGTTCCTGCCTTAACTGTGTGTATGCCTGTAATTGGCTCTGGTGACTCTCAGGCATTGCTTTCACCAGGCCACTGGTGCAGATCCACTAAGGTCAGGTCCCAGGACTGGAGTAGTCATGCACCTGTACCCACTGTGGGGGCTCTGGAGGCAGCTCAGATTCTGGCCTGACCCAACCCCTGCATTTGCATGCCCTCAAAGCCCACAGGTGTTAAAGCCAGACCCATCCCAGCTGCAGGAGCACTTGTTGTCTTTTCAGATGTTTCCTAGGTGCTGAATTTAGGATGCTGTCAATGGAGGTGTGACTGCATTTCATGCAGCCATGAGGAAAGATTTCTGCTCTTCTTCCTTAGCCACACAGCCCCTGTGGCTCAGCTGTGCTTTCAGATCCTCTACTGGGAGGATTTCCTAGTGGGGGAACTATCCATGCCCTCTTGGGACAGCATGGGCTGGTCCTGGCACCTGCTGATGGATTTCTTAGTGGGAGGGCACTATCCACGTTCTGTTCAGACAGCCAGGCAGGTTCCAGCATGCACTGATGGATTTCCTAGTTGTGGAAGCTCTCGGTGCCCTCCTGGGACAGCATGGGTGGGTCCTGGCACTGGCTGGTGGAATCTTAGTGGCTAGAGCTATACATGCCCTTCCAGGTCAACAGGGACAGGTTCTGTGGCCTGTTGGCAGAATTCCTATTGAGGGAGGCTGTCTGAGCCCTCTGTGTCAGTGCTGAACTTTTTTTAATTGGAAAATTTTTGATTACTGATTCAATGTCTTTACTTGTTATGGTACTTTTGAGAATTTTCTGTTTTTTCTTCAGTCATTTAGGAATGTTTCTATTTCATATGATTTGTCTAATATGGTGACATAATTGTTTATAGTATAGTCTTTTGACCATTTTTATTTCTTTAATGGTGGCAGAAATGTACCTACTTACATTTATGAATCTAGTTGTTTGCATCTTCTCTCTCTTTATTGTCAGTCTAGCTAAAGGTTTGATTTTGTTGATGTTTCCAAAGAAACAACTTTGAAATAAAAGAAACTTGGTTTCCTTTCTTCCCTTTATTGTTTTTCAATTCTCTATTTTATTTATCTCTACTTCAATCTTTATTATTTCCTTCTTTCTGCTAACTTCAGGTTTAGTTCATCTTTTTCTAGTTCCTTTAGTTGTAAAGCAGCCTTATTCATATGAGTTCATTTTTTCTTTATAATTAGCCATTTACAGCTATAAATTTTACTCTTAGTACTATTTTCACTTCATCCCATAAGTTTCGATACATTGTGTTTTTATTTTCAGTCATCTCTAAGTATTTTCAAGTTTTTGTTGTGATTTCTTCTTTGATCCATTGATTTTAACAGAGTTTTGACCAGACATATTATGGCCACAGGAATTAGTTTCTGCAAAAACCCCCCAGTCAATAATGTGTTAAAGTGTGTATTGTTTAATTTCCATGTATTTGTGAATTTTCCAGTTTTCCTTCTGTTATTGATATCTAGCTTAATTCCACTGTGGTTTGAGAAGGCACTTTGTATGATTTCACTGTTGTAAAATTTATTGGAACACATTTTGTTGCTGATCACATGGTCTATTCTGGAGAATGTTCCATGTGCATTTGAGAAGAAGGTGTATTATTCTGTCATTGGGTGAATCTTGTATCTGCAACTATAATGAACTCATTTAGTAGTTCTAATAGTTTTTCCCCTGCAGATTTCATACATCTTTCTATATATAAGATCAACATAAAAAATTTGTTGTATTTCCACACACTAGCAATAAACAATCTGAAAATTAAATTGGAAATCAATTACATTTAAATAGCATCAAAAGGAATAAAATATTTAAGAATAAATTTAACTTAAGAAGTTCAAGTCTTGTATACCTAAACTATAAAACATTGTGGAAAGAAATTAAAGATGTAAGTATATGGAAAGACATCCCATGTTCCTGGATCAAAAGACTTGAGGTTGTTAAGATGGCAGTACTTACCAATTAATTTACAAATTCAAAGCAGTTCCTATCAAAATTCCAAAAGCCTGTTTTTTTGTGCAGAAATGGAAAATTTTATTTTAATAATCATATAGAGGGCTTCCCTGGTGGCGCAGTGGTTGAGGGTCTGCCTGCCAATGCAGGGGACACGGGTTCGAGCCCTGGTCTTGGAAGATCCCACATGCCGCGGAGCAACTGGGCCCATGAGCCACAACTACTGAGCCTGTGCGTCTGGAGCCTGTGTCCCACAGCAAGAGAGGCGGTGATAGTGAAAGGCCCATGCACCGTGATGAAGAGTGGCCTCCGCTTGCCACAACTAGAGAAAGCCCTCACACAGAAACGAAGACCCAACACAGCCAAAAATAAATAAATAAGTAAATAAAATTAAAAAAAAAACATTCCTACCCTGGATCTAATGAAACATGGGGAGGGAAGCTATTAAAAAATAAAAGAATAAAAAAATAATCATACAGAAATGCAAGTTTCCCTGAATAGCCAAAACAATCTTGAAAAGAAAAATCAAGTTTGAGGATTCACATTTTCTGGTTTCAAAATTTACTGAAAACCTACAATATTCAAAAAAGTAGGCTTCTGGCATAAAAACTGACATATAGACAAATAGACTAGAGAGCATAGAAATAAACCAACACTACTATTGATAACCAAAACTGTGAGATACAACTTCACACCCACTAGCATGGTTATAATTTAAAAAAGGAGATAACAATTGTTAGCAAAGATGTGAAGAAATTGGAACCGTCATACATTGCTGATGAGAATATAAAATGGGGCAGCCATTGTAGAAAGCAGTTTGGAGGTTCCTCAAATAGTTTAACATAGAGTTACCATATGATGCAGCAACTTCACTCCTATACACATAACCAAAAATTTATAACATGTGTTCAAAATAAAAAGTTGTACACAAATGTTTTTGATGCATTATTTATAAATGGCCACAAAGAGGAAACATTACAAATGTCCATTAACAGGCAAATGAATAAATAAAATGTATATACATACAATAAAATATAGTTAAGTAATAAAAAACCAAAAAAAAAAAAAAACAATCCAAAAATGGTCAGAAGACTTAAATAGACAGTTCTCCAAAGAAGATATACAGATTGCCAACAAGCATATGAAAGAATGCTCAATATCATTAATCATTAGAGAAATGCAAATCAAAACTACAATGAGATATCATCTCACACCGATTAGAATGGCCAACACTGTAAAAAGAAGTGAAGAATGTTTTCAATGGGCTCATCAGTAGAGTAGGCATGGCCAAGGAAAGAATCAGTGAGCTTGAAGATATGCCCATAGATACTTCCAAAACTGAAATGAAAAGAAATGATCTAACAGATATAAAATAGCCATTTATTTCAAAATAATAATAGCAACCATGTATTTGGTGATTATAATTTATGGATAAAAGAAATGAATATCAACAATATTATAATAGATGGGAGGGAGGAATTGGGAATAATCTGTTACAAGGTACTTATACTACCTATGAAGAGGTATAGTGTTATTTGAAAGTGGACCTAGATTAGTTGTAAGTGTATAAAGCAAACTCTAGGGCATCCACTTAGAAGTTATTAAAATAAGCTTATTTGAAATGTTAAGTAAGAAGATAAAAATGAAATCATATAAAATGCTCAATTAGAGCAAAAAAAACCAGAACACAAAATGAGAGTCAAATAACAAGGGAAATGGATTGAACATATTTAAAAATGTAGTAGATTAAACCAACAATATTAATAATTACTTTAAATGTGAATGGTCTAAATACGCCAATTAAAAGACAAATTGTTAAAGTGAATATCATGACACAACTATATGTTGTATTAAAAAGTATGTACAATATGATTCCAATTTTTTAAAAGCTTTAGATTCCTTTCCCTACTTTATCTTGATAATAAATAGAAGCAAGATGAAAAGATCAGAAGTTATTGGTGATTGTATATCAGTGGTAAAATTCTAGGCTAAATTTTTAAATTTTCCTTTTACATGTTTTAAAAATTATTTATAATGAGATATTATTTCCCTATTGAGAAAAAATAAATTTTATGAAAGTAACAATGCAATTGGGAATGTTTGTGCATTTTATAAATTGGTGTCTAACTTTTATGGACAAAGTTACCTATGAATCAGTCAAGACTCAAGTCGAATAATAAAACATGGCTGACCCTAGTTCTAGATTTTCTTAGCAGAAAGCTTATTAATACCTAGTTTAAGTTTTAAAAATAAACACGTAGCTTTGGGTCCACCTAGAGAGGTGGGATAGGGAGGGTGGGAGGAAGATGCAAGAGGGAGGAGATATGAGGATGTATGTATATGTATAGCTGATTCACTTCGTTATACAGCAGAAACTAACACACCATTGTAAAGCAATTATACTCCAATAAAGATGTTAAAATAAATAAATAAATACCTATAATAACATTCCATAATCATTGTAGCACGGTTAGGAAATCAGAAAAAGAAAAAAAATAACTCTATATACAATACCATTTACAACCTTAGAGTGTAGCACTTACAGATTTACAGATGTCTGTGTGTATGTATGTGTGTGTGTGTGTTTCTGTGTGATTATGACACCCATAGATTCTATTTTCTCTTGATACAAACAATCTACTGTGAGCAATATTGCATATTCATTTTTATATAGTTATGGCAAGGATTTAATAGAAAAATTTATGAAAGAGAATTACTAAGTCAAAGTGTATGCACATTTATAAAGCTTTTAAAATATATTGATAAATTATCCTCCAAAATGTTAACAATAAACACGATCTACTGCAATGTTTGAATGATTTTTTTCACACACCTTCATTAACCCTAGAGATAATTATTATTTCATTTTGTTAATATTATATGTAAAAGAGGATTTCTCATTTCAATTTGCATTTTATTACAAGTGATGTTGGGCATGTTTCACATTTGAATATTCTAATAAATTGATGAATCTATCCATTTTTTATTTAACTTTTCTTATTTATCATCAATAACTTTATATATTAAAGTTATAAACCCCTTCTCAGTCTGTTTTGCAAATATATTGCCTGTCATTTTTCTTTAACTTTTGTTTTATATTATGTTTAATATACAGGTATAGTTTATTGCCAAGAGTCAAATCTGTAAGTCTTTTCCTTTATGGTTTCTGCCTCAGGAGTTATGCTTAGAGAGGCCTGCTTCACAACACAATATAGATATTAATCTGTATTAGTTTAATTACTTTTATGGTTTCTTTAAAAAATGAGACTTTTAAAGTTAGCAGTCATTACACTTGCAAATTTCATGTAGGCACATTTAAATACATCTCATAATGAAGCAAATGACTGTGAATCTTAAAGAGAATGTTTACTAGTATATTTTTAAAATATTCTACAACTTCAAGCATAATATTCTGCATAGATACAGATATACATGTATATCTGTATATATGTAGACAAATCAACTCTTTTTTTTCCTCTCCTTTATAATCATCTATATTGTCAGTATAAGGATATGTGCACATACATGTTAATGGTGTGTTGATGCTTTAGCTGTAATTTTTCACTTTTCATCATGGTTATATCCTAAAACATTCTACCGTGGCTGTTTTTCAAAACATTGCTGGATTTATACATTCAGCATGGCATTAATCCACTTACATACATTTGAGGACTGTTAATTTAAAATCATAGTAACACTTTTATATGTATTGTTATATTCCATACAGTCAAAATAGACCATGTAATTGGAAAGTGTACTCTTGTTAGCTGCCGTACATCTTCTATACCAATTATCAACTAAAATTTCCTGTCGTAACTATTTTAGATAACTTGTAGATCCAATAAGCCTGTCCTGATGATGATGCGGCTGATGACTTTTAGATATTTAGTTAGAGAAAACTAATATTAAATAGATGCTTGTGGCTCTTAATCTGTACATAACTGGAGCATTTTAATTTTCAAACTGGAATCACTTAGTACTGGATAAAAGTAATATGCTTTGTCTTCAGCTTTTCACTGGAGATTGTTGTCCTGCAAAGAAACTGCTCTTTTATAGAAAAATAAATCTAAATGCATTCAACGGCAATCCATTGCTTCAACTTGTCATTAGGTATTGGGAGACAGGCCATGTTACAAATGAATATTTTAAACATTAAATTGCATAATAAGTAATTCTGTGCAGATGGCTATTGGAGTTATGCTTTTATGTCATGAAAGTTGCTGCAGTGCCTTAGGGTCTCTACAGCTGATCTCTCTGGACTGCAGTCACAGATATACAGTTTACTCTTTTCTGTATTTGTCACTGGGGGCTCCCTCAGATATAGGGTACATTCACCGTGAAAGACAATCCCACTGAGAAACATTACTATTATGGAGCTCTTTGACATCCTTGAAATGGAAATATTATTCATCATGTAGGGATGTTTTCTGGCCGCCTGATTCACATGGGAGTTACACAAAGGTAACATTTTTGTTCTTATTAATTAATTTGAATGTCATATTTAGGAACAAGTGGTTGCTTGCTGATAATCCTAATTTGCTCATATTGAATGTATGAAAAACTCAGCAAAACAAAATATTAGTTACAAACCATTTAATTAAGTAAGGCTGAGATATTTGTGCTTTATATCCTGGCCTGTCAATCTTTATCAGTAGCAAGCTAATAAGACCTTTATAGATATCTCCTATAAAGCTTAATAATTCTCTAAATGTCATTTGCCAGTAGTTTGATGTTTAAAATTCTTCTTGGAAGGGTAAATTAGAAGTCAATGACATACCACAAAGCTAATATCAGTGTAGTTTAGAAAAATGTAAAGCAAGGTTTGAGGGAAAATACTAAAATTACAGTTGTGGGAAGTTAAAGAAAATGCAGGCAGTTGGCTCTTGAAGTTCTTTATGAAATGTCTACCATTAAACTTTATTTTTAATACTTAGGTTATACCAGTGAAAAGTCACTGGGAGTTTAGTCATAAGAGAAAATAGTACTGCTCCTTCAATCAGCACTGTGAGAATGGATAAACTTATGCCCAGAGGCTTCATGCTAACAGTTCACGGAAGGTTAATGATACAGATGGGCCTGAACTGACATTCTAGGTGTGTTGAAAAGTTTGCTGCACTGTGACAGAACATCAGATATCATTCCATCAGCATTTTCTTTTACTACTTGAGCATAACAGGAATACTGACAACTTGGAATTCAGAAAGATGGTTTATAATCTCTATTTATTTTACTGTGGAATTCTAAGAGCTAGTCTCAACAAGAAAAGAAAAACAAAGTCTTCCATTGGGTATTTTGTGCTATGGTATTAAAGAAATGTTAAAAATGAAAAAAAAAATCTTGGCCTAAGTCAGAAATCTTTTAAAAACCCCAGCATCCCCTAAGACAGGAATGACTGGAAACATTTGATGATCTCCTCTCCCCAATATTTTCCTTTTAATATAATTCCATTTCCTTGGAGTGTGAAGGAAAATTTCTTCCTTTCAATCCCTCCACTTACATCCTTTGTTTCCTAATTTTGGCTGCAACTGAGAACTGTGACTTTAGGAGGTAAATGAATAACTATTTTTCTGAGTTCTAGAAAAATCCGTTTTGAGCAGAAGGATCCACAATTGGAGTTTATTGTGGATTTTTAGCACTCAATATCAGCTTCAACTGGAAAGCCCATCATGGTGGTTAAAACATTTAATCATTCCTTCACAGGTAATACAACACACACTAAAAGAATGAGTACTCTGTGTCAGGTGCTGTGCTAAGTGCTCAATAAAAGCATTATCTCATTCATTCAGCATACTTTTATTGAGTGTTCTGAGAGCTGTTGTAGATATTGGGGGAATTATAGAGTACAGATGATCTCTAGTCTAGTGAGGAGATGAATACAATACAAATAATCAGTATAATGTCACCCGCTAATAACGGCATTAAAAACTACCATTATATTAAGTGTTAGGCACTGTTCAAATTATTTAAATAATTTTAAGCCTCATACCAATCCTGTGAAGTGCGTACTGTTACCTACATTTCAGACAAATTAAAACTCAGAATAATTAAATATTTTGTCTAATGTCACAGAGATAGCTTCAGGTCTCAAACTTATTTGTCTGGTTCCAAAGCCTGTGTACATTAACAGGGAAAAGTGTAAAGGGTTATGAAGTCAATAAAAAATGGGCTTTGTGAAGAATTTACAGAGAGGAAAATAACTGTGCTGAGTTTCAAAGGTTGAGGTAGGAGTTCACCAGATGGAGAAGAGATACTGGCAAGGCTAAGTTTTGTATTGAAAACTGGCAACACACATAATAAAGTTGAATGTAAAAATGCATGCTAATAATTTTATTTTTCATAGAGTGATATTAAATAGCAACTAAAAAACACCATGTCAGGATTAGAGAGAGGCCTTGGTAGAAAGGAAAAGCCTTTATATGTACATTTAATGGCACTTCTTCCCTGCTTTTTGAACAAGGTCATACATTTTCATTTTTCATTGGGCCTCACAATTATGTAGCTGGCCTTAGGTGCTAATCATTTTAGGCAGAAAGAACATGAGATATAAGGAAATGGAGGCATTAAATCTTTCGTCTTGCTTAGGTTGTGGGTGCATGTTTGGTATGTGAGGGAATGTAGTAGGAATTGGGGTGGAAAAAGTAAGACTTCCTTGTATGTCATCCCCAATTAAGGAGAAGGCATTGAAAGTTTAGGACTAATAATAACATGATCCAAATAAAATCCTGGAACGATCTCTATAGTAGGTGGGTGTATGATGAAATGAGTGAGAAAGACTAGAATCTGAAAGACCAGATAGGCTCTGAAATTCTCTGGGTAGGAGAAAATAGGGGTTTGAACCAATACAGTGGCAATTTGGAAGAAAATGATTTTGAAAGATATTTCTAAGACAGAACTGACTGGATTTGCTGGCTGATTCGATGTTGGTAATAAAGAAAAGGAAGGATTCAAGAATGTCTCTGAGGTTTCTACCTTGAGAGATGCGGGGATGATTATGCCTTAACTAAGAAAAGGATTATACCAAAAGGAGCATGTTTCAAAGAAATGATCAAAATTTTTGTTTTGAATATATTTCATACCCTGTATGTGTTGTGTGCAAATGGGGAAGTACAGCAGACACTTGGAAATATGAGTCCAGAAATGTTTGTGTTCCAGTAAGACTATATGTTGTGACTTCGGCAACAATTTTGAATTATCTGTCTCTGATTCCTGGCCATTCATCTTCTTCACAAGTAGTTTCTAATTCCAAAAATAAGAAAATCAGCCTGAGAAGCTAAAATATTTTTCACAAAGTCTCTGGACTAAAACCATAGCGTGTATTCCTTTAGGATATGATCTAAAGTTTTATTCTTACTAACATTAAATCAGCTTGAGTATACATCCCTGAGACCCATGTCACTCATGCCATACTTCTTAGAGTAAAGTTCTGAAAAGCATCAGGGATGTATAATGAAGGGATATATGGAAATAAATGAAGTAGTATTTCCTTAGAAACATGTTGAATATTTAACATTAAATGAAATGATTTATGTAAAGACAACTTGTCAAATGCCTACACAAATATCTGCTATGGTTTTAGTCATGTAAGATAAAACTTGTCACCCTCACCATTGAGGATGGATAGAGAATAAAACACATATTTTCTCTTCTCACAGTTGCAAATACCATAAGAAATAAGGAAGGGTGATTTAATCTGGGAAGATGTTTGAGCCTTGAAGCACTGGAAGCTTTTAGGGACTTCAGAATCCCTCAAGCCCTATGGACTATGGAGTGAGTATCTTGTATTTGGGGCCATCTCTAATTTTGGGGAAATAGTGGATCACAGAGAAGGGAAAATCAAGGGATAAATAGAGATGAGGACACTTTAGGCTTATTTTTTCTTAGAGTATGAAGATACTAAAAAAGGAAGGATTTTAGGGAACAGAGGTAGAGTTTTTCTGGAAATAAATTGTATCTTTTCTCTGATTCACCTAGTTAATGGTGCTTGTCCTTCAGGTTGCAAGTGAGATGTCATTTTCTCCAAGAAGTCTTCCTTGACTTCCAGGTCTTAGTTAAGTGTCCCCCCTCTGTACTCCCCCAGAAACCTTTATTCCCACCCACCACCCCAATATCACACAAAACAGTTTAATTATTTGTAAGGACTGTGAGGTTCCTGCAGAAAGGGTCCATTGCTATCTTATCCATCACCACATCCCAACATGCAGCATAGAGCTCCATAAGTATTTGTATGAAAGACTGAATAGATGCATGGAAGAAATGAGTGAATATATGGTCTATTTTGGAGGAATCTGAGTCTTTGCATAAATGGGCATATTAAACAGTTAGAGACCCACACAAGGAGATTCTGAAGGCGACAGGAGATTTCAACCAGCCAAAAGGTAGGTAGGGGAGAATGGACATTATTAGAACCAGTCACAGAGACAGTAAAAGTTATAGTTGCCTGCTGGACATAGAAGGAAGAGTCAAGCAAACTGAAATGTTGGCTTCCCTGCATGTTAGCCCATAAGAAAAAATAATTACGATCCTGAATCATAAAGAAAATATAAACTAGGCCTTAGAACATGTGGAAGTAAGACATATATGGTATATATGTGATTGCTTTTTCCTCAATTAGTCCTCCCCCCAATATTTTAGTGTTTAAAATAATGATTTTAGTAATCAAAACAGTAGAGTTTGGCATAAAAAGAGACACATATATCAATGGAACAGAATAGAGAGCACATAAATAAATACACTTATATGGTCAATTAATTTATAACAAAGGTGATAGGAATATACAATGGGGAAAGGATAGGTTCTTCAATAAAGGGTGTTGGGAAAATTAGACAGCCACATACAAAGAATGAAACTGTACCACTGTCTTACACCATACACAAAACTCAACTCAAAATGGATTAAAGACTTGACTGTAAGACTTTAAACCATAAGATTACTAGAAGAAAACATATGATGAAAGCTCCTTGACGTTTGTCTTGGTAATGATTTTTTGCATTTGACACAAACAGCAAAAATAAAAAAAGTGAGACTACATCAAGCTAAAAAGCTTCTTTATAGCAAAGGAAACCTCAAAAAATGAAAAGCAACTTATGGAAAGGGAGAAAATATTTGCAAATCACATATCTGATAAGGGATTAATATCCAAAATACATAAAGAACTCATATAACTCAGCAAAAAAACAACAAAAAAACAAACTATTTGATTAAAAAATGGTCAGAGGAACTGAATAGACAGTTTTCCAAAGAAGGTATCCTAATGGCCAACAGGTACATGAAAAGATGCTCAGCATCACTAATCATCAGGGAAATGCAAATCAAAACCACAATGAGATATCTACCTCATATCTGTTAGGACAGCTATTATCAAAAAGATAAGAAATAAGTGTTGGAGAGGATATGATAAAAAGGGAACACTTGTGCATTTTTGGTGGGAATGTATAATGGTGCAGCCACTATGGAAACCAGTATGAAGTTTCCTCAAAAAATTAAAATTAGAACTACCATATGATCCAGCAATTCCGCTTCTGGGTATTTATCTGAGGGAAAAAAAACACCATCTTCAAAACATACCTGTACCTCCATGTTCATTGCAGTATTATTTACAATAGACAAGACATGGAAACAACCTGTCTTCATCAACGAATTAATGGAAAAAGAAAATGTGATATATGTATATAATTCAGCCATAGAAAAGAAGGAAATCTTGCCTTTTGGATGGACAACTTGGACTGACCTTGACAGCATTATGTTAAGTGATAAAAGTCAGACAGAGAAAGACAAATACTGTATTATCTCACTTATACGTGGAATCCGGAAAACTTGAACTGATAGATACAGAGAATATATTGGTGGTTGGCAGAGGTGGGGGATGGCAGGTAGATGAAATGTGGGTAGGAGATCAAAATATTAAAACTTCCAGATATAAGATGAATAATTCCTGGGGATGCAATGTACAACATAGTGACTATAAAAAACAATAATTTTAGCTGTTGGGAAAATTTATTTATGGACCACAGCTTGTTCCCTGTCAAAGTCTAATTGTGTGGTATTACTGTTAGGCAACCCTTGATTCCCACCTAGAATGTGTTCAATAGTTTCATTGGTGACTAAGTTGTTCCAAATGAAAAATACATTTTCCCTATCAATCTTGCCATTTACAATGTTTACCTTCTAAAGCCAACAAAAAATACAATTAAACCAATTGGATATCTGATCTGTAGATAGAACAATAAGTAATTTAAAACTCCCAGTTACCTATCAAATCTAGCAGTCTTGTCCATGGGAAAAAATCAGCCTTACGTTGAGTTCTATATTAGACCTAAAGTATATAGAAACCAGTGTATCTTTAGCAGCAGGATATGGAATTATTTATTTCCCATTTCAGGCTACTGAGTGATGGAAACAAGGAGTTTCATGGGCTGTGAACGTTTTAGAGGCCCTGACTTTGGGGTTAGCCTGGACACAGAAGTACAGGTGGTAGGGGATGGGCAAGGGTTCATTGGGAGCTTGTCTTCTCAGGTGGTACAACAGTCTACAAGTAGCAAAAACAGTGAAACCTTGGATAGTAGGAAGGGAGATGAAGGGAAGCTGGAGCTGTTTTCATACACTGTTATGCTACTTAGAATTCAAGGGTTGCTTGTAATAGTAAAGGTGAAAGAATTAGGTTAACTGAGTCTTCAGCTGAAATGTCTTATTTCAAATAAAACTCAGTTTATAGCTTATGATTTTATTGATGTTTGTAGAAGCTTAAATCCAAATATTAAATCTTACCAAGAACATATTCTTCATATTGACTGACCCACAGGATACCTGATATTTTCACAGTTAACTAAGATTTTAAACATCTATGGAAATTAATAGTGAGTGTGTCATCCTTAATTACAACAAATACTGCTTACAAATTAGAAATATGTAGAGGAAAATATGAAGGTATTATTTTATGGCTTGTAACTGTCTCTCTTCCTGTACCATTAATTCAATCCATCCATTCAATCCATTTTACACTACTCTCAGATTAATCTCTCAAATGCGTTCCTATTATATGCTTATTGCTACCTATTCAAGGTGCTCTGTAATTTAGTCCCGTCTTAACTACCAAACCTTATCTCCACTAAGGTTGGACAAGATTCTGTGCTTCCTTTTAGTGGATTCCTCACTGTTTCATGAATAGTACATACCGCTCCAATTTTTTCTTTTTTTTTTGATAAGGATGCATTTATTTTAAACCATTACATAAGATTCAGCTTAAGAATCATAAATGCCTCTTGCATTGTACATTTTTTTTTGATTTTTTATTTTATTTATTTTTTTATACAGCAGGTTCTTATTAGTTATCCATTTTATACATATTAGTGTATATATGTCAATCCACTACAATTTCTTACTCTCTGGCTTCGTAGGTGCTGATCTCTTATCTTCACCCACCCCCAGTCCTACTTGTTCTTTAGTCCTCTATTCAAGTTTCATAATGACTGCCCATTATCCTTGCATATAACATGTTCTTTCTCCTTTAGCCTTTGTACCATGCACATTGACATTTAATTATTTAGCATTTATAGTGATTTCTAGTTATTTATAATGTAAACCCTTTAACTCAATTGGAAGTTGCTTTAACTCTATTGGAATTTTTTGTTACATAAAAATTATATTTTCAATGTTTGACATTGAATTGCACCTAAATACTTTCTTTTAATTTTCATTCTCCCCTTTGACTAATTAAGATAGATTTTTTTGGTGTGTTCATGTTGCTTTGGAATTTCAAAGATCTTCATTCACATTCTGCTAATCTCAGATGCCATGGCAATCCAAGAGTCAAGCTCTAACGTATTTTTAAGCATAAATTTTACCCAAAGTATTTTAACTCGTTTTATTAAAAAAAAATCATCCAAAGGTAAAGAAATATTTTCCCCATCATAATATAATGAATTATCATGGCACGGCCTGAAAAGTTCATTAGTTGAGTTCAACTGCATCTGTGCTTATTGTAGTGCATACTGGTCACCATGGTTCTCTGATTAAAGTGAGAGAAGTTGTCGATAGATTTATTCCAAAGATTTTAATAAATATGCCAGATATACCAGGCAGCCTTACCATTGCTAAATCAGTACATTTGCCTTTCTGGAATTTCTGCTTCCTGTACTTCTAATGTATCAGGGCTTAAAACAAGGTCCCAGGTCTGTATTCCCAATTCTACTATTATTTAGTTTAAAACTAGAAACTTTAGAGAAGTATTGCAATATACTTAGATAATGTATAAAAAAGGGAAATCTTACATGGCTAGCAGAGGCCAAGAAAGGGGACTTTTTATTTAAACCTTTAAAGAGTTGAGATTCAGAATTATCATCAACATTTAGGCATTTTATATTTGAAATGACTACCACCCTACCCAATGATAATCAACTATCTTTATACTTGACTTTCTTTTTGTATCTCATAATTTAGCTGCTCATATACTTCAAGGGAGAATTGAATCAGGTGAATTTTTTTAAATGTCCAAATTCGATTTCAATAATTCATTGACAAAGAAAAGAAGACATGTTTTGTGTGTATATACTGTGTGTGTGTACACATGCACACACATGAATGCAAAGAGGAATGAAACTACGCTTATTCATTTTCCAATACCTATAATATCTGATGGACTTCTATCATTTTAAATAAGGAGTGACTAGCTATGTGTGTAATTGGGGGTGGTTTTCCTTCACCAAGTTCAAGTTGAAGTGGCAAAATTTTGGTTCAATATCAGTTTTGACCTTTCTAATACTGAGAGCTGGCTAACAAATAGTAGCTCTGTGGCATTATAATTGTTCAAATAATTGTAATTGTGTGCCTACCCTTGAGATGTCAGGCAATTGATGGCTTTTGAAGACCCTCCCACTCATTTCCTAATCTAACATTCTATTGTAAGTTATTCTTTTTTTTTTTCTTTCTTTTTTTTTTTGGCCGCGCCCCGCGGCATGTGGGATCTTAGTTCCCCAACCAGGGATCGAACCCTCATCCCCTGCATTGGAAGCGTGGAGTCTTAACCACTGGACTGCCAGGGAAGTCCGTGGAAGCTATTTTTGCAATGCTATTCGCAGAGACAATTTTCCCTGAGTAAGAAGGCACAATGTTGGTGTTTGTTGGTGGAGGGGGCCTTCACGACCAAATCCCTTGGGGTTCATTTATACATGTATTAGTTAGCTGGGAAGAGTGACAACAATTGGATTCCCCAAAAGGTTAGGTGCTTCTCTTATACTAGGATTGTATTTATACATGAAGGTACTGTATGTGTGGAGGTGAGAGCAGTTGTGTTCTCCCACCATTACTCCACAAGCAGTGAACTTGAGATCAGAGTCCCTTAAGTTTGTATGAGACTGATCCAGCTCCTCTAGCCATAGTCTCAGGATGAATGTAATCTGTATGTTTTCTAAAGAAAGTGCAAGGGCAATGATGTAACAGTGATCCTCCCAACCCTAGAAGACAGTCTATACCTGAGAAAGAATTGACATAGAGTGAAACCACTGCCCTGCAATGAAGGAATTCCTATCCTATACCCAGCTTCTTTTCTTAAGGTTCTTATGTTGTTGGAGGAGGAAGGAAGTAGTGAGGAGGAGACTGTGGAAGGGTGGTCAAGGGTTTGCTTTGAAATGGCAAGCAATCCTATCCCAGGAAACATGGTGGTGCAGGGTGGGTTTCACTCCAGGTAATTATCTGGCTCTTTCTTTCCAGATGGGCCAATGAACTGGGATCCAAATAACCAGGAGATTCCTATAGTTGCACCACTTCTCAACAAGTCCCAGTTATCTATGCGACCCAGAATCAAATCACCCCCATCAATGTTAAGCCAGTGTGAATAACTTGTAGCAGATGAGGCTAAACCACAGATAGTATTGGGCACCTGGACCCCTGAGAGTTGGGCAGCTAATGGCACAGACCTCCTCTGGTCATTGCATTAAGCTTTAAATAATGCGACCCTGAATATCATATGATTAACTATTTGGTATCCTGCTTATTGTGCTATGGTGGGGACAGGGTACACTACCAGAGCACACCTGTTTAACCAACAAAAATCCTTAGGAATCTTTCTCCTCTAGAGCAGAGGAAGAGCTTTAGGCTTTTCAGGACTCTTAAAAATTCCATAAACAAGGATGATGATGAGCTGATGGTGAGAGGAAATATTTGTGGAAGAAAGCAGTTCCCAAACAGAAGACCTACAGTCTTTGGCTGGCCAGCTAGAAGCATTTTGGGATACAACACACCTTTTATAAGAAAGGGTGAGGAGTGGAAGTGGCACTGCACAGGAAAAACTGTGGGTTCCTTGGTGAACCAGAATTTGGGTGACCTCCAGGATATAAGTGGAAATGAACCAAGGAGAAGGTGGAGACAGGTTAGATAAACTGTAGGGCAGGGCTATGGTTTTGGCTTATCATTAGGCTCTTTTTTTCACTTGATTTCATTTTTCATTAGCCTATAATGACTATTTGGAGGTACAGGGAGACCTGGATTTTCTTTGGCCCCAAGTAGATGCATGCCCTTCATATTTTTGTTCACCACTGAAAACGGGAGAAACTCTTTTGAAATAATAGATATTCAGAAAATATTTTCCAGCTGGATTCACCACATTTTTCCTGCTTCCCAGTACAACCCTTCCTCCTGGAAGCAGGTTTAAAAGCACACACAGCCAGGAAAAGGCAATGTCGTGTGCGATTCAATAAGAACAATTGGAGACAATTGTTTCAACAGGTGAAATGGAGTAAGATGTATGTTCATATTTGTTTAGAAATAAACAAACCAGAGGAAGCTTTGCAAACATGTTCTTAGTTCCTATATTTTGATTTGGGCTCTGACTCCACTTCAATAATTACAGTTGGCAATTTGAAAATAAACACTCGGTTCAATTGACAAAGTCAAAATGTTTTTATTTTGCTGAAGTTTAGCAAGTACATTTTTAACAAAGAAGGTGTACTTTAACTTAATATATGGTAGAACAGAGAAACCATACATATGTTTCTAGTCTCTAACACACTACCACATTTTTTCCCTTAGAAGACAAAAAGCCAAGCTGAAGTGAGCATAGAAAAGCATCAAATATGGTCAAGTTACTTTAGTCATTGGGATTTGGCTCATATTCTTAAATTGGTCAATCAATTGCAAAAACAAAGTTTACGTCATTGCTTTTAAAATGTACACACGCTCTTTCTTTAAAAAAATGTAATATAGATTGAATAACTGCTTCAGTAAACAAAGCTTTGCTGATAAACACAATTGAATTAACTCCATGTTGAATAGTTTCAGAGATAAACTGGAATCACAAGCATCTTCATTTATGTAAAGTCAGCGAGGACCTTTCAGGACGAATAAAACTGTTGTGCCATTGCTAAATAGTAATAGTTACCTCCTTTAAAAAAAAGAAAACAAGTTAGTTTTTCTGAGGTATAATTCTAATATGTGATTTAAAATACTAAACTTCTATCTTCACGAACTTAAATGATCTGATGTTACAGGCTTGAGTTAATATTGGTAAAATTTAAAATTTCTTAACACTTCTATACGTTAATGTGTCAGTTTTCAAAGATCCTTCAAGTTGCGTGCTACAGCTTCTTTTCTTCTTTCCACTGCACTGAAGACATCAAAGACTGAGAAGACTCTTCATAAACTATGATGTCTATTGTTATCTACTTTACTTTTCCTTTTGTACAGAATGCTATGTTTGAGATCCATATGGTTTACCAAAACAAGGAAAAAGGAATGTCTGGTTATGATCTAAGGTGATGACAGCTTTGATGAAACATTTAGTTTCCTCTCCCCAGGTTAACTGTCCATGTATACTGCATGAAGGGAGACAAGTTCTGAATATCATTTTAACCATAGTGTTTAGTGAAATGGTATCTATTTAAATATTGGTAATCAAAAGAATCCATACCATCCTAGAGTTAGAAAATATTTGATGGTGTGTGTAAAAGTTATAGTTGGAAACAATTTCCAAAAACAATTCCACCTCTTTTTGTCTAACTTTCCTCTTTTCCATAGCCATGGCTTATAGCCCCAGTCTCTATCCAGCTACCTCATAAAAATTGGCTTTTGGTGACAAAAGCGGAACAAGGAAAGAAAGTGTGGATGATCAGTACAAATCCATCACCCAGGCTTAAAAAACACTTAAAGTCTATGTTTGTATCATCTTCACATATAAAGGAAAATACATTATCATTGTTGGACTGATATGCCTCATCTAAAATATTAATTCAGTATAGTCAAAGCTTAGCACTGTCAGGAGGAAGACATACCCCTTTAATGTATAAAATCTTTAAAATCTTTTTTCTTTCTGTGTCAGAGGTATTGCGAGTCAGTGGAGTTTTCTGGATAATACCTCAAAACCAAAAATAAAGATGTGGTAAGGTAATAGAAGAATAAAAGAATGTGGTTCTATGTTAGACCACCTGGAGGTTCAGACTTCATTAGAGGGCAACCAGGCATTTTGCCTAAGAGCCCATGGAATTCACCTGAACTTTTCCAGGGAAGAAGAAAACAAAGCTTGAATTTGGGGAAACTGTGTAGTAGTCTGTCACCCTAGAGAATTGCTCAGACTCCTTTGTGGTGTCTGAGAATATTTATTCTGATAAAATTCACCAGATAGTTGCTCGTTTTCCAGTCTACCTCATCCTCTGTATACACAGCCTAAATGTCAAAAGAAAGCTCTTCAACATCAAATAGCAGACACTCATTTTACCAGAATTGAAATTTATACAATATAGTTAAAACTTAAATCATGCAATACAAATTGAGAACATTACAAATTTGAAAGCAATGGTAAAACAAAGTAACATCCTGTAAAAAAAAAAAGTACATAAACACAGTAACAAATGGCAAAAAGCAATCACCATCTGTCCTTTAGAAAAATGCAGTTTCTGAAAAATCGCCCTCCTTTATTATGTTTAATTTTTGTCTTTGTTAAAAAAGACAAACATATTTGCCCACACCCTTCATTAAATGTTCCAGTTTATAAGGCCTATCAGGAAGTGTTTCCACAGCAGTTCAAAAATCCAAAGAAAAACTAGGCCAGCAGAAGACAGTATTAATATGAATCAATTTTTCTACTTAGAATAAAATAAGTTGAGATTTCACAGTAGTTAAACTTTTTTCTCCTAATTTAGAGGATAGTAGCAAAATAGATTCTTGTGTAGCATGCTGTACAGTGTTGACACAGATTCTGTTACTCTTCTACATATGCCAATACTGTGATCATATGGAAGGAGCCAATATTGACCTGCTAACTGACACTGATCCTTGGAGCAATCTCAAAGTTTGCCACATTTCAATTTCAAAATGCATTTCAGCTATAATATGAGTGATTTATCATTTAGTAGTAGCTGTCAAAGTAAACTCCTATGTAAAACAAAAACATCTGGAACCATAAACAGAGGAGAGCAGTAGCTGAATTTTAATCCAAACCTGGCATGCTCACTTCATTAGGAACAGGAAACAGCTAATTAGTAATTGAATGTTTCATGTTTTTAAAAGGGTTTGTACTTGAGCTCCAAACAGAGATGATCTAATATGCATTCTGGATGTAAACAAGATTAAAGATCAGGAAGAGCAATGAACAAAGCCTCTCCAGAGGAATGTTAGGGAGCTTGGGAACTTACAAGGAGTGACACACACTGACATTTCAAGAGAGCTGGCAGAGTTTATTGCTTTAAGATATATCAGATAAGTAAAAGGGGGATTCAATACACACAAATGTGACCATTTTAAAAATAAAATAGAAGGCCCATACAGTCCCTCGCTTAGCACAGCACTGCCTGACATGGGCATACCCCATGGCACAGGAGTCTGGTGTGTCCTCCTCCATACAGGAGATGAGCCTCTGCTGATAAGTTATCTTTAAAGGGTCACACCTGGTTGTTACAAACTCAAGTAAGTGTGAGACTTGCCTTTTGTGGTATATATCTGAAGCTTATGAAAAAAAAAAAAGCTAAAATCAGGCATCACAAAGAAGGCAGGTATGTAGAAAAAGGCCAGAAGAATATGCACGAGGATTCCTTATAGTTCAACCAAAGTCAATTAACATATCTATTTTTAAAAAGATATTTGTTTATTTTTCAGTAACTTAATTAATTTGAAAATGCTGTTCAATTTCCCCTATAGTTCAATATATCCTGTTTGACTATCAAATAATGAGACGTTTCTGGATGTTATTTTTTAAGTCACACCTCTTTGTTATTCAATTCAGATATCTGATATTAATAACGTTCTAAAAAATTTTATTTGCCTCGGTCCTTCTCCAGGATTTATTTCTAATTTGGCACTATTTCACTGAATTAGGTTAAAGCAACATACCTACTCTACACAAATAGATCTTCTACAGTATGTAGAGAGAACCAGAAGCCTTAGAAAAAAATCCTTCAGAGCATGGAATGACTGGAATGTTACACTGATATGAATTAATGTGATATTTTAAAATGTGTAGGGAAGCTGGGCATTCCAGTAGAAATTGCATGTACTGCCACAGGGAACTGATTATTGGAGAATGGATAAAAACTCAGTTGGACTTTTGCATAGGATGAGTGATACTTCTGTCACATCAGAATTTAGTTCGAGGGCAGATGTAAAAATAGCACAATGGATTAGGTTTTGCTTGGTGTAAAGAGGGCACTTTAGGAGGGGAGTTAATTTTTTGATCACTAGACTACTATTTAGCACATTGGAATACTGCTCTATTAGATTCTTAGGAGGCATGAAAATAATGATGACAAGTATTTGCCACCAGCCTTTGGCCAGGTCTCCATTAAGTAAACAGTTAAAAATATTTCAGGCCATTTCCTGGGCAATTCAAGCCAAATGACCCATTGGGTTCTAATGACTGGAACATCTTAGGCATCTGGCCATGTCTAGACCAGAGGGTGAGCAGTGGAAAATATCCATGATGTGACTGACCCATCATATCTGCCTTTCTCCATTCTTAGGTGTATAGATTTTTCAGTCTGTTTGCTTGTTGATAGCTTGATGAAGAGGAAACAGTATTGGAGATGGAAGGAGAGCAGAAAAAAATAAAAGAGGTATTTTTAGTTGCTTAGGTATGTGTTTTTATCATTGCCTTCTTTACTGTAAGGAATATGCTAGTAGAAAGGTGTTAAATGACTTGCTCCACCATCAACAAATCAAAGGAAGAACTAAGTGTGGTAAAACCTACAAACTAGAGCTCTCCATATTTCCTTAGAGAACTGTACAGGTAACGTGTTTCTTTCAGAAAGGTGATCTCCAAAGCAATGCTAACAAATATGGATCATTTGCACAAATGAATTACCTCCTCATGTTAATTCCTGTTAAATCTCGGGTCAGCCAAATATAAAGCTATTTCATAGTAATCACAGCTTAAAGTGGGTGTGTCTGTATTTTAATTTCTGTCACAGCATTTAGAAATAGAATTTTCTATGTCTTAAAAATTCTTCCACCTACTTACTCCACTAGGATGCTCTGTGGTTTAATGTGATAATGTTTATGAAGCACTATGAACTCCATGGAAGAAAAGGGTTATAGAAGTGTAAAGTATCATGTTCAGTCATCATTATGATTATCCCCTAAACACTTGTGAAGCCCATTCTCTAACACATTTTTCCTGTACGTGCAAGGTTCTAATTATCAGTAATGAACAAATAGTAATAGATGGTTCCATATTTTAAGAATTTGAGTATGAATTTTAAAGAACTACAGCACTAGATAAGCAGGTAACTGCTACAGCACCCTATTCGTGCCTATGATCAGTTGGAGTTCCGGCATCAGTGTTCAGGCTGCACAGAGAAAACAATAAAACCGGTCAAAATTTCATTCCAACAAAGAAAATCCAAAATCTACTCAATGAACTTCACTAAAAACCACAAACTGGCTTTATAGTATTTTGCTGTGCTATATATGTTCAAGATTTGAATAAATCTGTGTGTAATAAATGTATTATTTTATTACACATATCCCTTAATCATATATTCATTGATGTGGGCCTCGTTCTATTAAAAACAAAATTATACAAAGGTGAACAAAACTGTAGATTTACAGTAATTTGAAGTTTAAGCAAATTCTCTGGGTGCGATATTAACAATATAAAAATGGTGTAAATGATATTTCCTAACTCTAAAATATGCTTATGAGCCTCTTGTGCATGTTCTACTGCTTTACAACCTGCAGTGAAATGCATGACTAGCTTAATAAGCAAGCCATTTAAAAAGGGTTGTTTTTCCCCTTCACAGTCTAAAACATGAGTAAAGATCCACACCGTTTTCTCTGAATCAAAATCTTTGTTAATGATTGCAATTTCCTTTCAGGATGAGATTTCCTTCCCTGACAGGATGGTTATTTAAAAGTAACTTCTCACTATTTATTTTTTGAAAATTACCAAGAAACATGTCTATAACATTTTTGAAGGCTTACATTTAAGTTTAGAAAAAATTATATTTTCTACCCAGGGCTCATATTTCCTTCCAAGTGTTGCCTCACCACTAATTCACTTATATAAACAAAGGGATTTCCTTAAAAATACTAGGCTTCATCACAGGCGTACTTTGAGCTATCAAACCTTTCTTTTGGTGGGTAGCTAACTTATTCTTGAACAGATGCCAATATTTTATAAACGATTTCTCCTGCTAAGTATTAAGTTTTATTCTTTCTGTTTTCTTGAAGTTGCTTAATTAGTGATATGTTTCTAATTTTCAAATGGGCATTATGTTATTTGGCACTAAATAAGATCACATTTAAAAGATCATGTTTTCCTGACCTGAGTAAGAGAAAGAAAGAAAAAAAAAAAACATGCTGGTTAATGCTCCACTTTAGTCTTACGTTCAATCCAAATTAAATATGCGATTATTTGTATGAACTTTACTTCAATTGTCAAACATGTTCAGAATGGGACATTCTCAAATCAAATAAGCAACAGTAGTGAGGTTAGTTTGGGGTCCAGTTAGATATTAGTACAGTAATATAAATACAGTGCTTCTAATCTGAGAGTAGGAAAAGTAGACCTTTGTAAGATAGGGGCAGATAAATAAAAGTATAGCATTTGATTCCTCTTTCTCTAGAGAAAAGCATTGTTTTAGAGTCATTTTTCAGAAAGATCTAGTGCTTATTTTATAATGTAGCACTTTTGCAAAAAAAATGGAGGTTTAGTGAAAATAATAACCACTTAGCCTTATTAGCCCTAAAAAATTTCTGACTTATACTTTAATCAAAACAAAGACCAGTAAAAGTCATCTTTTCTTTGCAAATGGTATAATAATGGAGTATCAACCTCTCTCACTTGCGTTTAACTCACTTTGTTTTTGTGAATTAATTCTTTAATATACACTTTTCTCTTTTATTTAATCTCTAGTTCTTGTAAGAAACACCCTAGAAAGGGATATGGCTATCTTCCTATTCTCATATGGGGATAAAATATAAAAATATATTTACCACAACTATATACTGAAGAACATATGTTTTAGAGATGGTTTTATATATCAATTATATGCCATTTATTTCACCCTTATTAAAATCTACATATACAAACACAAATGTTAACTTCATATGTATTTTATAGGGCATAGTAATAATAATATACTGTACTTATACTTGTCAAAGAGTATGGATCTAACTTATTGACGAGGAGGATTAGGCAAATATTACTATTTTACTAAAATTAAGGGAGAGAGAAATTGAATGACTTCTCAGGGTTAGTTAACAGAGTTAGCCAGTTAGTAACTGAGAAATCTTGACTACTAGACTTCTTCCCACCACTTCATTGTGCCTCCTATAGACCAGTTATAAAATAGCAACAAAATTGCATGTGTTCAATACACAGACCTGCAAATTTTGAGCTACACTAAGAGCTCTAGAAATATTTGAACTCTACTTTCCAGCAGGGAAGAGAAAGAAAAGAAAAGGAGAATAAATAAAAAACTAGTATTCATGGAATGCTGACTATGTTAGGAGCCATACTAAGCCATTCTAAGCACTTATGTCATATGTGGAATGCCATATTCTTTCACTACTTCTTGTTATAGATGATGTCATGGTAAAAAGAGGTAAGCTACTTACGTGTCTATGTCATTGCTGTAAAAAAATCTAGGGTCGTTATCACCTACCTTCCAGAAGTACATAGTTACAAAATGTTTTATAAGGTCAAATTTACTTGAGATTTGTATAGGATGCATATTGGAAATATTTTAATGTAATAATTATTTTTTATTTTTATTATTGAGTTGTACAAATTATTTATATACTCTGAACACAAGTCTTTCATTGGCTGTATGTAATGTAAATATTTCCTCCCAGTCTTTGACTTGTCTTTAGATTTTCTTGACATCTTTGGACGAACAGATTTTAAAATCTTTTATGAAACCCAATTAACAATTTTTCATAGTTAGTGCTTTTTATGTCCTTTCTAAAAAGACTTTGCCTAACCAAAGTTTGCAAAGATACTCTCCTAAGTTTTCTTCTAGAAGCTTTATAGTTTTACCTTTTGTTTGTTTTTGTTTTTTAGGCTGGTTTTAGCTTTTTATTTATTTATTTTTTGGCTGCACCACTCAGCTTGTGGGATCTTATTTACCCGACCAGGGATCGAACCCGCGCCCTCTGCAGTGGAAGCACAGTCTTAACCACTGGACCGCCAGGAAAATTCTTAATGTAATATTTAAAAGTAGAACTATGTTCTTCTTTTTATAACTTTTAATTACTCCTTTTGTATGCTGAACTGTTAGAAAAACACTGTAATTCCTCAATTCAAAGTAATCATAAAATGGAATCAAAATATGGAGAAAAATGAAAATGAGAGTAATGGAAAAACATTAAATGTTAATTTGAACAACGTTAAAAATGACCACATCCAACATTTCCCATAGAAGTTTGAAATGCAGTTACCAAGAGATTGTAAGATTTGAGTTGCAGGTTTTGCCTCACTCATTTTATTTTTTAATTTTTTAATTTTTTTTAACATCTGTATTGGAGTATAATTGGTTTACAATGGTGTGTTAGTTTCTGCTTTATAACAAAGTGAATCAGTTATACATATACATATATCCCCATATCTCTTCCCTCTTGCATCTCCCTCCCTCCCACCCTCCCTATCCCACCCCTCTAGGTGGTCACAAAGCATGGAGCTGATCTCCCTGGCCTCACTCATTTTAAATAGTTACTCACCAATGCTAAGATCAACATGACATTCACTTGTATTGTTTTAAAGAAAATAAGAGCACTTAAATTATGGGAGAATAGGGAAATAGAGAAGAAATGCTTATAAAAAAAACGATGCTTTCTTAAAAGCTAATAGAGGAATTGGTGAAAGTGTTGTCCAAATAACCATTTGTATTACTGAGGTAAAGTAGATTCCAACTTAAGTATGTGGATTACTACTAGTGTTAATCTTCAAACATTAAACAAGTAAATCATAAACTTTGTGATTAACAAATTAAGGAATGTCAAGGAGGTCTGTAAAAAATTCTAAACAACGTTTTTCTTTAAATTCACTTTAATTTCCAAAATTGAATGTTACATGGCCATCAAAAATGAGAAAAAATTTCCTGAGAACAACAAATAAAACTTTCTGCTAATGGCCCATAGAAAGGAATCCTAGCCTAAAATTAGATAACTGAAAATCTGTTAAGGTCTAGTTCCAATAGGGTGATGTGAGTTTAGCCACAAATAGAAGAGTTTTTTTCTACTCCTACTTCAGCTTCTCTACACAGTTTTAAATAGAAAAGAGAGATTGCATTTGTGTAATTTTTGTATTACCCCAATCTCTGCAAAGTTTTAAGGCAGAAGTGATTATTAAATTATAGTTGGCTTTAGTCTATTTTGGTCAATTAACTACAAACTGGAGAAGCCATTCCCCACCTCAGCCCTGCTGCATTGTTTTGCATGGGAGAATATTAAAGTCTAGTTAAATATCCTAGCTAGCTTACTAACTATGAGAGATTTTTACAGATTTGGATTGATAGTGATATTATCAATATGGATTGAGAGTGAAAACAATGGGTAAGGGAGTTAAGATTCCTGTGTTTTAGAATCCATTACCAATAGCAAGCCAATTAACTTCTCTTGGGTTATTTTCCTACTTATAAAATAGGGGTTAATTATACCTTTCTTAAATATCACACAGGAATAATCCTGCTAGAGGATGTGTGTATTAAGAATGGCACAAAGACAAGTTCCTCTTTATGATGGAATATGTTATCAATGAGAGAGCTAGCAATAAGCCTGGACTTGCAACATTTTATGCAATGGAACAAGAAAATGTAGCCAAATCTAAAAAGAAAAAATCAAAGTCTTCAAAGTGAAGGGAGACTGGGAGGAACTGGGAAGGGAGACATTTTGAATGGATTTATTATTTGGGTTTATGGATCCAGCCAGGCCTGAATCTATCCTTTGAAGTGTCAGTTAAGTCACCCAATAAATTACCTTTTAAAATTAAGCCCCCCAAAAAAGAAAAAAGAAAAAAATGGCAAAATTTCACCAGGTTATACAAATATTAGGTATTGTCTTTCTTTTTTTCACTGTTCCAATTTTAGAATATCAATTCCTCATTCCAAGAGTGATAAGCATCTTGGCATAGAACCATCACACATCAACATGTCAGCAATATAATAATTCTATTTTTTAAGTGATGTGACAACAGTGGCCTATGATTACAGCCTTCTATGAAAATGCTGTCTGTTTTCTTAATTAAAACAGAGATGTGAAAGTGAAAAATAAAACTTAAACTTTTAATCCAAGAAAGGCTTTCCTTTTGCACATTCCTTAGGTGTATCTGGGTTGGTAAGTGGGATAGGGTGACTCTTCAGCTTAAAAAATTGTATTGCATATGTAAAGAGGATGGGGCATAAAGTGACTAGTTAAACAGTTATACAAGTTGAGTTAAACAACTCTTCCTATACTATAGTCAGAAAGACCTGTTAATTAATGAATTAGCCCTGTGGACTCTAAAATGCTTAGTAGCAGAACAACCTATTGATATTTTGTTTTGCAAGTCTCACTATCTTGCTATCCCTACAACTACAATTTCATCTATTATGTGAGTGAGATATAGCTAGACTTGTAAGTCTTAGATCTGTAGATGAGATTTTATGTTATTATCATAATTAGCATGACAGCATTTTAGTCACTGCAAATATTCTTTTAGCAATGCAGTGGTAAGTGGTGCAAGCCACTCCATGAAAACCAGGCCCTAAAGTATCAAGTAATGTTTGTCACATCCTCCTAAGAAAGAAATAGAAGCATAATGTGTGCTATAATCTGACAGGTATTTCACAGCAAAGAGGTATGACATGGGTTGGGAAGTACAATCAGTTAAAATAAAGATCCTGTGGAGGATGAAGAAAATGAGAGACAAATACTTCCTGGGATAGAAAGGAAAATGAATGAGGCCATCTAATGAATCTTACAGGAAAAAAATGTTGCTGCTTTAGAGAAAGATGCTAGGATTTTTTCTGTGGGCCGTGTGCTACAGCCTTTTCACACTCTATGATGGCAGTTGCGTAAAGTTTCTCTGGGTGGTAAAAGTCTCCCACTCTCAAAGTGTATATTTATGAGGAAAGGGGACCCACTTCCTACAATCCCTCTAATCGCTGGCATGCTATGTATTTCTACTTTATAAGAGAACATTTCTACTTAACAATGGGAATATTATAGTGCCTATGTATATCTTTCAACACAGGACAAGACATTAAAGGGGAGGGAAATTAATGGTTATGAGGGTAGGGCAGGAAATAGTCTATAGAACCCCTAGAGAAAGATGTAAACCACACTCTGGTGGGAGTTAGGAGAAAAGCCTGTAGAGAAATTCTATCTGTTCTCCTTTTAGTTTTTCTTGTCATATCACATACATGGCAAGAAATCATATGTTGATTTCTCTTTTCCAGTCCCCTTACTTGCCCCTACCATCACTTTCCTTTCTATTTTATCAAATCCTGCAAAGAAAATCTTAGCCCAAGGGTAATTGTTTTCAATAAATATTGGTATGGCATCTTAAGCTCTTTGGAAAAATGTAGTTTTAGGTTACCAAGTGAGCAGCAAAGAGAGAAGATAATGAGGTGTCAAAGGTCAAGGAAGGATAAACACTGTTCAAATTGATTTTGAGAAAATGGATAAGAATATACATATTCATATATATTTCATAGTATAAATATATTTAAAATTCTATACTATAAATATATGTATATTAAATTACATTGTAAAATATGTGTTCTTATTAACATAGAGATGTTAAAATTGTGTCTGTTGCTTTTAGAGTCAAATAACACTTTAGTCACTTTGCTTTTAATTATTCAGTGGCATCTTCACCAAATGCTGCATAGATGAGATCATGGATTTCACATATCAGAACGGTAAGTTTATACCCTTTGAATAAGCTCCCACATTTTTTTTCTGAAAAAAAAAATGGTTCAGAGGGAACAAATGGTTTAATATGTTTATTTTTTTCATCAAATTTTGCTTAACTTTGACATGTAGGTTGGATTTCTTATCTACTTCTGGTGTGTCAGTATCAAAAAGAAGGGAAAATTATTCAAGATTCCACCATATATCTGAAAAAATATCAGATGAAAAATATATTCCAGTGTTAAACCATTTTATGTCATTGTCAAGCATGTAGGCTAAAAAGCAAATGTAAAAATTATTCAAAGATATTGGCATTCCTCTTGCAAAAGCAGCTCCTAGCTTTTTTGTATTGTTTTGTTTTTTCCCAAACAAATGCAGTGGCAAAAATGGGAGCAATGCGTCATTGTGTGCCCTTGTACTTTATGATGTTATTTCCTCTGAACTTTTTTAAACATTATTTTATTTTGTTACTAGAAAGTCGGTTCATGAAGGCTGTTGTCTGTTTTCTAAAATATAGAAGTTTCATATTCTGGATTTGTTTTATCTATTATTATTATTAAGATGATGATATCAATTTTCAAAAACTAAAGAAATATGCACTGTACCAGTAGCCCCTAACAATGAAATATAGTCATACAAAAGTTAACTAAGGTATAAACATGCAAAAGGAGAAGTCTCCCTGTGATCATAAAATGATGTTATTTTCTGTTCAGCAGTTCATGTTACTGCGTTCATGCTAATTAATTAAAGGAGCTGTTGCTGTAAAGTGCAAACAGGGAATCTGGGAAACTGAGAGGGCTTTTAGGTCTCCAAGTGAAGTTAAGTCAATCTGGGCACGGGCAATCAAAGGTAATGAAATCACTTGTCAGTGCTAAGCTTGCAAAAACTGTGAAGTTTGACTAGGGAGTAAAAGGATTATAATTAGATTTCCAATAGGATAATAACTAAATGGCAGAATGCAGTAAAGAGAAAATATTACTTTGTTAGCTAATGGTACTGCTGTTCGGTTTTAGTTTTTATCAGCTCACTTGTAGTTGTCCTAATTTAATTTGCTTTTATCAGCAAAAATGCACTACGCAAATGGTACTTGAATGTCATTTGCAAAAATCATTGATCTGAAGGTACACTTAATGACACCTGGTATGTTTATTTTATGTGAAATGGAGATTGGTTGATAAGATGGTTGATGTGCTGTCTTGTGGGCCCCCAACTGAGTTATGGGAATCTGTGTGGGAGGATATTAGTGTATATCCTTCACTGCCAGCAATAGTGGACACCGCTATCAGAGTGGGTGTGTATTCATTTTTTAATCACCTTAAAATATACAGGAGGAGTTGCTATCATAGACTGCTAAAATATAAGGGATACAGAGAACCTTTTATCAGAAAGTGGTCTATGCATGATACCTTGTCTGTCAAACATTCAAAGCATAAAAGACATAAAATAACTAACCTGAAGAGATTTAGAATACATGTAAGAATCCTAGTACATGGGAAGTTTGTGGAAATTATCATAAAACTATATATGAGTTTATTTATTTTTTAGTTATTTTACTATTTATTTACTTATTTGGCCTCACCACGTGGCATGTGGGATCTTTGTTCCCCGACCAGGGATCAAACCTGCGCCCATTGCATTGGAAACACGGAGTCTTAACCACTGGACCTCCAGCGAAGGCTCCTATATATGACTTTATTACTTCTAATGATGGCCAAGCAACATTCTTCCAAGTCCTCTTAAGGAAATGTCACAAAGCGACTAATTGAATTTCAGAGAAAGAGCACTAAAAGAATGACAGATTTCTATCCAGCAGAGCTATTGACAATAGGAAAAGACTTCACTGATGCTGGAATTGTTTGTTGTGATGAAGATGAGTTGTGGAAATGGCATTGGATTGGCATGCATGAATTGAACCTCACAAATAATGCTGGGAAATAATCTTCCAAGTTAAGAAATGGGTAATTGAGGGAAGTGAAAAAGATGAAAACAGTATCAAAATATGTCACAAAAGAAAGGAACGATAGCACACAAGAGCAAAATTATTAGGCAGAATGGAAAAACAATGGTTAAGCTTGCCTTTTGTTTTCCAAGCATTATACATTTTCTCTAGTTCATAGGTACATATAAAAGTAATCTTTCAATTCTGAACATCTTAAACAAAAAGTAATATTATTGAGATTTTTTGGTAATTATTTGAATTGATTGATTTGATGAATTATATTTAATTCTGATAATATTTTCAGGCACCTATTCCCCTGGCTAATAGAATAAATTGGTTTTGCTCATAAAATAATTTCTTTTAGATATTATATTGTGATTCTACTCTCATATTAATACAAAGCATTTACTCTAGTTTTTCATAAATTGATGACAGGAACTTTATCATTTAACATGCTTAAATGCTGTGCTAAGAGATGTGAGAATGTATACTTTTTCATTTTTACCACTTTTATCAAGAATACTATTTAACATAACCTAAAAGGCAGACATTTAGTAAGAATTATTAACCCACCGTACTTTACCATATATTGAAAATATTAACCACAAATGCTAGACAATTTGATTTGTAATTTGAAAAATATATATAAAAGTTAATCCTCTTGCTTTAAAATATGTTCCATCTCAGTCCTTTTAAAGGTACAGCTAATTCTCGCCTGTTTACCCAGTAAAAACTAGGAAAGCTTATTAAAAGCATGCTCACTGAAAACAAATATTAAATGTGTCCTCTCCTAATCACAAATTAATATGCAAAAGCCATTCTTTGCAGACTCCATTAAAATAAAAAACTGAGCCAAATAGTGAATCTAGCTTTTCCTTATATCACCTAACTGACCTTCCACGGATAAGTTATCTGTTGTTTGTTGCATGGAAATGAAGCAACTTTAGGACAGTTCAAAAATTTATATTTATCTCAGAGTTAGGAAAGATGTTACTACTGTGAACTAAAAGAATTATATATATATATATATATATATATATATATATATATTAAACAAACTGCAATAAATTGGGAGTATAGGATTAAAGGATAATCAAGGATAATTAAATGATAATAAAGATACAACCCAGTGATGGTTTACCTCTTACAGTTACAAAGCTGACCTTACATCCCATGAAGAAAGGTCCAATCAAGCTCAATGCTCCTTAAAGACTGGGTCTATATGTGTGTGTCACAGATTCAGAAGGGGTCAAATGCTTCAGACTTGTTCAACCCTACCTTAGATCTATGGTGGCAACCACAACTAGTGGGGCTTTATTTATATGTTTCACTGTGGTGTACTGATTGGATAAACACTGAGTCCCATCCAAATTGGCTTTGCTCACACAGACAGAGCCTTTAAGTTGAGGGAAGAAAGCAGGTAAGCAAAAGAGGGATAAGAAACAGCAAAAGCTTTATTGAGTGAGCTAAACATGCATGCTTTCACAAAAGTTAATGCATTAATTAGGTCTATCCAGCTGCAGCAGAATCAGGCATTACCAGAAGATCCATGATCTCTAACACCCCTGGTTTTGCAAAGATGATGTGCAAAACTACATGAGTCAGGATTTCTAAATTTTCTGAAGTTGCCACACAAAATGGTGACCCACAGATGAACCCACATGGATCTTTTGGTCACATCCAGTTCTGTTGCCTTCATAGATATCCAGTCATTACACCGTGGAAAGGCGCTGATTAGTTAAACATCCAGCAGGCAACCTTTCAACGGCTGTCTTCCTTTTTGAAAGTTAGGAAATCGTTTTCTCATGGAGATGCCTTTTCTTTTTTATTAGAGTGAGACATGAATGTGAAAATAAATGTAATCTGCATACAGAGGGCTAGAAAACTGCATTAGAAAGACACTGAAAAACTCCAGTGGTCAAATTCAATTTTTATTTTTAGCTGTCTTTGCACTCCAATGAGACTCTATATTGATTTGTTTTCCCTATTTTCTTACTACTAAATACTTTTAAAAATATTATAAAGGATCTAAACAGTTGTGGGAATCCTGCAAATTATGTATTACAAGTCCTGCTCTTATTTTCATATTTAGTCGGTTTTGAAAAGTATCTAAAATTAGCATCAGGACTTAAATATTGATAAAAATGTTGCCTAGAATACTTTGCAAATATTGATAGGTTATGATTATTGTACCTGTGTCTTTTACTAACAGTAAAGTAGTGAGATTTAAAAAGCATATTATTTTATACTTCTGAAAGGTAAATTATATTCACATTTTGCATTTTTAGAATATGCCTTACATATAAATGTACATCCTTTTAATGGATAAACATACAAGAAATTTGCTCACATTGTGTATGTAAAATTATTAGTCCCTAAATACATAGTCTCAATAAACACTGCAAACTTTTTCCTCTATCATGAAGTAAGAAAAGTTAAACTTATTTATTTATTTTCCTTATATGAAAAGTATCAACATAGGAGCTTATCCCCTTCCCACTCCCAGGGGTCACATATTAAGCAGTTACAGAAAGAAGTACACTGTTTACTGTACCTTGCATAGCAGTACTATCATGAGGAGTTCCACTGTTTTCTATTTCAATATCTGGAATCCCAGTATCTGAAAGAAGTGACATTCAATATTAAGGTACATTTCTATTTTTCCTGATTCCATTTAAAGTGAAAACTCTATTCACCAGTGCTTTGGTCCTATAGATAACATGAGACTTTGGGTGGCATTTTGTTTTTGTTTTTTGTATGTCTATATGTTTTTAATGGTAGGAGGGAGAATTATAAACCATAGCTGAATTTTACAATTGGACATATATTTCCAGGTATATAGTAAATAATTCTTTATTCATTTTACACTCTAGAGATAAAACTCGGGAAAATAATCTGTCCATAAAACCCCCTCAGACTATCAGGTAACATGCCCTGACTGTGGAATAAAAAAAAATTGAATATAATTCCATAAGTAGAAGTGCCCCATTCTTATGGTATATTTTCCGTTTGTAAAATGTGATAGATGATGAGATTATCTCTATGCTAAATGCACATGAACACCAAAACACAGGCTATGATTTGTGGTCTTTATTTAGTACTGGTCCTAGGGACCAAGAGATACATGAATTGTTTCAAAAAAAGTTGAGAAAAAGAAACAAAGAGTTGGGATTTTTATTTTCAATTTTAAATATGAAATGTGATTATCTAAAAGTTATTCATATACATGAAGCATAGCTTAATATGGCCATTTATATATATATATATATATATATATATATATATATATATATATATATATATACATTTGCTCAGACACCCTTGGGTAATGTGATAACAGACGCCCATATATCATCCATCAAGGATTGATGTGAGAAAGAAATGATTTGAATACAAGTTACCCATCATGCTGTAGAAACAGCTGCTTTTCCTTTATAACAGAGAACACTGGAGCTAGAGTGGAATTCACATATGGGTGGATTTCAAATACGTAAAAAGAAAAATGACAAACCTCCTCAGAATTACATGTTCAGAGCCTCAAATAATTAGAGTGCATAGAATATTGGCCCCATTGCTGGCTCCCACTGTCTAAGATGTTCCTCAGTATGAGATATTGATGTATTATTATTTATCTTCTCTCTTCTGAGTCTCAATGAGTCATGGCTGTCATGAGCTAATAATCTACCTCTGTATTTCTATCGATTGTGAGGACAATGATCCAAGGCAGTCACAGTAAAAAGGGAACTGAACTTTTGGAAAGGTAAAAATACGATTGAACATTGTACAGTATTCTCTATTCATTCTTAGTATGGGACACTTGAAGTAACCCCCTTTTAGTTCATGTGTGTGTCATATTAGGTATGGAGTATGTGTATGCTTGTGTATAATATTCTTAGGCTCATCCCTGTTATGCACACATATCAGTTAGATATACCAGCTGTTAATGTGCTATGAAAGAAAAACTTGAATAGCCTATGAAATGAAATTACGTTGTGGGGTTTCATAATTTAAAATGGAATCAGAAAAGTTTGGAATTAAGAGATTTCATGACAGAAGCACCTCTTCTCACAGGAGCTCCAGGAATTTACTTAGAACATTCATTTTCAACCAGGCACTCTTTAAGCCCTCATCACTGATGCAATCTGCATTAAAGGAACCAGCATTCTAAAGTTCATTAAAATAAAGTACACCAAACATCAGCATATTTTAACACGAATGGACCTAAAACACTTACATTTTAAGTGCAGGGAAGTTATCAATATTACTTCTTCTGCAAAAAGCAGCAGGATTTCCTGTTCCTAGACTATTTATATCTCCCAGAATAGGGCTTATTTTGACAGATTTAATTAATGAACTAAAGCACTTGGCCTCAAATTGATTTTTTAATTACTGTATTCCTGGACAAAGCTTCTCCCTCCCTCCCTCCTTCCCTCCTTCCTTTCCTTCTCCCCCTCTCCCTCTCCCCTTCTCCCTCCCCGGCTCTCTCCCTCTCTCTGCTTTGTGTACCTTGAGTGTGAAGGTGCAATACAGACATTACCTTTCAACATCCTCAATCCACTGTCACTAGTAGTGGCTTGCTTAAGTGCTTGCTCCACTTGCTCCCTTCGCTTTGATTCAAATTCCAAGGCTTCTTGTAGTTTTCTCTTTGCTTTTTTCTCCTTCTTCAGGCGCTTTTGCATGGTAGCTAAAATATGGAAAGGGAAATAGTTTGCAAAGGCTTAGTCATTGAAATCAGGTTGCCGGTTTTGATGAATTATAAACCATAGATACAGATTCAGAGAGATATATAAATGTATAAGTCAACATAAGATTAGCTTCTTTTGATTCCAATTATCATTAGACTCAACCAAAGATTATTCAATTATGCAACCAACTTATTTTTGCTTTCACATCTCCAGTAAGTATGCTCTATAATACACATGTATTTGTATGGTGGTGGTAGTAGTGGTGGAAGATTCTTTTCTACTTTGACTACAGGAATTTAGTGATAGCATGAAATATTTTATAAATTGATTAAGAAAAATATTCTTATTATTCATCAGGTTATTCCTATACATATTTCAAAACACAGAAAATCTAAAGATATTTATTGAGTTTCAAAACATGGTATGTCTTTAAACACACCCGAACACATTCTATGAGGCCACCATCACCCTGATACCAAAATGGGACAAAGATGTCACAAAAAAGAAACAGGTCAATATCGCTGATGAACATAGATGTAAAAAATCCTCAACAAAATACTAGCAAACAGAATCCAACAGCACATTAAAAGGATCATACACCATAATCAAGTGGAGTTTATTCCAGGAATGCAAGGATTCTTCAATATATGGAAATCAATCAATGTGATACTAACAAATTGAAGGATAAAAATCATATGATAATCTCAATAGATGCAGAAAAACTTTTGACAAAATTCAACACCCATTTATGATAAAAACTCTCCAGAAAGTGGGCATAGAGGGAACCTACCTCAACATAATAAAAGCCATATATGACAAACCCACAGCCAACTTCATTCTCATTGGTGAAAAACTGAAAGCACTTCCTCTAAGATCAGGAACAACACAAGGGTGCTTACTCCACCACTATTATTCAACATAGTTTTGGAAGTTTTAGCCACAGCAATCAGAGAAGGAAACGAAATAAAAGGAATCCAAACTGGGAAAGAAGAAGTAAAACTGTCACTCTTTGCAGATGACATGATACTATGCATAGAAAATCCTGAAGATGCTACCAGAAAACTACTAGAGCTAATCAATGAATTTAGTAAAGTAGCAGGATACAAAATTAATTCACAGAAATCTCTTGCATTCCTATATACTAACAATGAAAAATCAGAAATAGAAATTAAGGAAATATTCCCATTTACCATTGCAATACAAAGAATAGAATACCTAGGAGTAAACCTACCTAAGGAGTCAAAAGACCTGTATGCAGAAAACTGTAGAACACTGATGAAAGAAATCAAGGACACTACAAACAGATGAAGAGATATACCATGCTCTTGGATTGGAAGAATCAACACTGTGAAAATGACTATAGTACTGAAAGCAATCTACAGATTCAATGCAATCCATATCAAATTACCAATGGCATTTTCACAGAACTAGAACAAAAAATCTCACAATTTGTATGGAAACACAAAAGACCCTGAAGAGCCAATGGAGCTGGAGGAATCAGGCTCCCTGACTTCAGACTATATGACAAAGCTATAGTAATCAAAACAGTATGGTACTGGCACAAAAACAGAAATATAGATCAATGGAAAAGGATAGAAAGCCCAGAGATAAACCCACACACATATGGTCACCTTATCTTTGATAAAAGAGGCAAGAATATACAATGGAGGAATGACAGCCTCTTCAATAAGTGGTGCTGAGAAAACTGGACAGCTACATGTAAAAGAATGAAATTAAAACACTTCCTAACACCATACACAAAAATAAACTCAAAGTGGATTAAAGACCTAAATGTAAGGCCAAACACTATCAAACTCTTCGAGGAAAACATAGGCAGAACACTCTATGACATAAGTCACAGCAAGATCCTTTCTGGCCCACCTCCTAGAGTAAGGGACAAAAATAAACAAATGAGACCTAATGAAACTTAAAAGCTTTTGCACAGCAAAGGAAAGAATAAATAAGATGAAAAGACAACTCTCAGAATGGGAGAAAATATTTGCAAATGAAGCAACTGACAATGGATTAATTTCCAAAATAAACAAGCAGCTCATTCAGCTCAATATTGAGAAAACAAACAACCCAATCGAAAATGGGTGGAAGACCTAAACAGACATTTCTCCAAAGAAGACATATGGATTGCCAACAAACACATGACAATATACTCAACATCACTAATCATTAGAGAAATGCAAATCAAAACCACAATGAGGTATCCCCTCACACGAGTCAGAATGGTCATCATCAAAAAATCTACAAACAATAAATGCTGGAGAGGGTATGGAGAAAAGGGAACACTTCTGCAACGTTGGTGGGAATGTAAATTGATACAGCCACTATGGACAACAGTATGGAGGTTCCTTAAAATAACTAAAAATAGAATTACCATGTGACCCAGCAATCCCATTCCTGGGCATATACCCTGAGAAAACCATAATTCAAAAAGACACATGTACCACAATGTTCATCGCAGTGCTATTTACAATAGCCAGGACAAGGCAGCAACCTAAATGCCCATCGACAGACGAATGGATAAAGAAAATGTGACACATGTATACAATGGACTATTACTCTGCCATAAAATGGAACGAAATTGAGTTATTTGTAATGAGGTGGATGGATGTAGAGTCTGTCATACAGAATGAGGTAAGTCAGAAAAAGAAAAACAAATACCGTATGCTAACGCATATATATGGAATCTAAAAAAACAGTACTGATGAACCTAGTGGCAGGGCAGGAATAAAGACACAGATGTAGGCAATATACTTGAGGACACAGGGGGAGAAGTGGAAGCTGGGATGGAGTAAGAGAGTAGAACTGACATATATACACTACCAAATGTAAAATGGATGGGTAGTGGGAAGCTGCTGCATAGAACAGGGAGATCAGCTCACTGCTTTGTGATGACCTAGAGGGGTGGGATAGGGAGGGTGGGAGGGAGGCTCAAGAGGGAGGGGATATGGGGATATATGTATACATATAGCTGATTCACTTTGTTGTACAGCAGAAACTAACACAACATTGTAAAGCATTTATACTCCAATAAAGATGAAAATTAAAAAGATGTATGGAAGAAAAAGAAAAAAACATTGTATGTCTTTTAAAACTTACAGTGTCAAGGGTCTATTTCTTTGAGATGTTACCAGTTTTTAGGGCAAATATCTATCTCTTTAAATATATGCACATATCATCAGACTCTGTCTCTCTCCATATATTTATATTTGAATCTATCTCTACATTTTAAAGAGAATAACTTTCAGCAATGATTATGTTAAGCAATCTGTAAAGGCACAACAACATTTCTTTCATAAACAGAAAAGGTAAAGAAGAGGTAAAAACAATTATAACTCAACTCTCAAGGCCTTATGTCTTAACTAGAAACTTTAAGTGCCCTAATGTATGATTGTTACTGTTCTCTGAAACCTTGAAATCTGTGATAATTTCTCAAACAGAATTACTGGGCTCCAGCAATATATTGGTTCACTGCGGGGTTCTAAGCAGACCGACCTTCACATTCTTCCTAAATCAGTTGTAAAAATTTAAGATATTGATATTAGGACAATAGAAAAATATTCAAGGAACATTAAACAAAATTATAAATTATATGACATTTAAAAATCTTAAAATTATTCAAATACAATTAAAATATTTTGATTGCACTAAAGTGAATATGATGCTAATTTGAGTTTCAGTTGTATTTATCTCACAGTTCAATGTCTTTTCATATAAATGACCTTCAGCAACTTAAAGAGAGTCATTTATTCATCTAAATTTATATTCATTTAGACAAAAATTCAGAGGACTAAGGTAATAACAAGATGGAAATCTTGGAATAAAGACACCGAGAATGTATGGTTTCTGTTATTTTTGGTAAAAGACTATTAAATAAGGTTAAGCATAAAAAGATTTTACTATCATAATTATACTTAATTATCATCATTCAAATAAAGCATTTAGTAAAGTATTTAAATCAAAAACATAGATTTATTCAAATTAATGTATAGCAATGTCCTTGATAAGACAAAATTTTGCTTCTAGTAAAATTATTTATTCAAAAATATTCCATATGTTGATTCCCTTGAAATTTATGATTCCATATATTATAAACAATGCCACAGAATATTACAATAAAAATTATATAAAAATAATAACTATAATTTATTTAGGACCTACCATGTACTGAACATTTTTCTAGGACTATATCTCATTTAAAACTTACAACAACTCAGCAAGGAAGATATTATTATCTCCATTTTATAGATGAGGAAATTGAGTCCTTGAGAGGTCAAGAAATTTATTCAAGATCCCAGAACTAGTAGTTCTCATAGCTTGAGGGCCAAAGATCATATGGGTAGTTGTTTCAAAGCCTGGGGACCGTATAGTTGGTCAAGAACCAAGACAGATGAGCTCCAAGCTCGCTTGTAGCTCTATCATTCTTTGGTTCTAAGTGTTTAAGCTGCAAAGAATATTATAACATATGTTTAATTCAAGTAACACATTCTGGCTAGGAAAAAAAAGGTAGTTAGAAGGAATGTATAAGTGTGAAACAATGTTTTCTTTAAAAAAAGATACTCATAGGGATTCTTACTATATATATAGTTTTATATATATACAGTTTACTATAAACATATATATAGTTTTACATATGTTCTTTATATATGTTGCTACTATTTTTTCTATAAACTTGGGGAGATATTACTTTTTAACTACAATATCAATTTTCTCCATTTTTCTTTTCAATCATATGACTTTAGATAAAGAGCTCACCCTTTGTCCTAAAAAGTAGGTTTACTGGGTATGAGATATTTAGGCAACTAGAAAGGAATTTAAGTGATCATGCAGTCAACTATTGTAATAGATGATGATGCTGAGATTCATAGAGATGAAGCAGATAGTTTCTCTAAATCAATGAGGATAACAGAGTAGTTTCTTTTCATTATGCTAGTCATAAGATGTAAAATGTTAAAAACAGTGCTTAGCACATAGCAGACAATTGATAAGCATTAGCTAGTGATGGTAGTAGTAGTAGTAGTAGTAGTAGTAGTGATGGTATTAGTAGTAGTGACAGTAATGACAGTAGTAGTAATGATGATAGAATATTAGTAGTGGTATTATTATTATATCATAAAAATTGCTAAATTTATTAAATAATAAATGCTTCATAGTAAATCTGATAATAGATACAATATTACATCTACAATGTCTAAGACTTTTTAAAAGACAATAGATATGATACCAATTATAAAGACAGACCTGAAGACTCTGTAAGAAGTTAGTAAATAGAAATCAGTATCAGTACATCCCTAAAAGTTAGAAGACAATTTTACTATATGTAGTAGATTTTCCTAAGTCAATTTGTGAATGTTATTATATTTAACATATTTAGTACTTTAGTATAAATAATTTCCCTACTAAACAAATGTGCTTTTATGACTCCTAATCATAATAATATATATTGCACCCCAAATATCAGAAATAAACTAATTTCTCCAAACTTTAAAAAGACAATTTAGCTTTTGCTTAGTAGTATTTAATGACTTTGGCAAGATAAGAAGAGGTTTAATTCTTTTTAAATGTAACGACTGAATTTCCATTTTGAACTGAACTAATAATTCTTAGGTCTTAAGGAAAATATACAGTAAAATTTCAATTTCTTGATGCAAATTTCAGAATATAATATGCTATACTGGAATAGTATAAAGTTAGTGGATTTCACTCGACTGGAGTAATTCTTCCTAGTTTAGGGAGGCATTATCTGGGTTGTGAATTTTCTCTCCCTTTTTGCCTCTCATTCCCACTCTTTAACTCTTTTAATTGACTTTTGCTTTGTGATCATTCTATAGAAGAATAAGCAAAGAAGAGAAAGAAGCTGAAAAGCACAATAGTCACTTTTGCTGCTGTTTTGTATTTTATGGTAAATATAAGGAAGAGGTGAAAATTATTGGTTAAGGTTTTGAATTTTCTCTGGTTTTGAAACGAGCTAGTCTCATTATCCACATCTATAGATTATCAAATGCCTACCCATTGTTAGAAAGTTATTTCTATTTCTGTACAATATTTCCCATTCTCTCACTTTTTTCTTCATCCATACTTATGCTACCCTATTCAGCCCTCATCACCATGGCCTAGATGAGGGCAATCCCCTTTTACATAGTTTCCTTGTTTGTAGTCTTACTCCAATTCCCGTCTAATCTATTCCCAACACCGGTCTATCTGATTGAAAGCAGACTAGATCACTCTGCTGCTTATCTTTTAATACTTCCCATAACCTACAGGACAAAGTCTAAGCTAATCTTTTACAGGATTAAAAATGGCCTTTATGGGTGGACCTTCAAGATGGTGGAAGAGTCAGACGTGGAGATCACCTTCCTCCCCCAAAATACATGAGAAATACATGTACATGTGCAAGAAATCCTACAGAACACCTACTGAATGCTGACAGAAGACCTCAGACTTCCCAAAAGGCAAGAAACTCCCCACGTACCTGGGTAGGGCAAAAGAAAAAAGAAAAAACAGAGACATAAGAATAAAGATGGGACTTGCACCACTGTGAGGGACCTGTGAAGGAGGAAAAGGTTCCACACACTAGGAGGCCCCTTCACTGGCAGAGAAGAGGGGTGGCGGGGGGGAAGCTTCGGAGCCACAGAGGAGAGCACAGCAAGAGGTGTGCAAAGGGCAAGGCGGAGAGTTTCCTGCACAGAAGATTGTGCCGACCAGCACTCACCAGCCTGAGAGGCTTTTCTGCTCACCTGCCAGCCGGGATGGGTGGGAGCTGGGAGCTGAGGCTCGGGCTTCAGAGTTCAGATCCCAGGGAGAGGACTGCAGATGGCTGTGTGAACAGAGCCTGAAGGGGGCTAGTGTGCCACAGCTAGCCAGGAGGGAGTCCTGGAAAAAGTCTGGAACTGCCTAAGAGGGAAGAGACCTTTGTTTCGGGGTGCGCGAGGAGAGGGGATTCAGAGCATTGCCTAAACAAGCTCCAGAGATGGGCCCGAGTCGCGGCTATCAGCATGGACAACAGAGATGAGCATGAAATGCTAAGGCTGCTGCTGCAGCCACCAAGAAGGCTGTGTGCAAGCACAGGTCACCCTCCACACCACCCCTCCCAGGAGCCTGTGCATCCTGCCACTACCAGGGTCCCGTGATCCAAGGACAACTTCCCCGGGAGAACACACGGTGTGCCTCAGGCTGTTGCAACGTCACACTGGCCTCTGCCACTGTAGGCTTGCCCCACATTCCGTACCCCTACCTCCGCCTGGCCTGAGTGAACCAGAGCTCCCTAATCAGCTGCTCCTTTAAAATCATCCTTTCTGAGCAAAAAACAGATGCCCTCAGATGACCGACACACAGAGGCGGGGTCAAATCCAAACCTGAACCCCAGGAGCTGTGTGAACAAAGAAGAAAAGGGAAATCTATCCCAGCAGCCTCAGGAGCAGTGGATTAAATTTCCACAATCAACTTGATGTACCCTGCATCTGTGGAATACCTGAACAGAGAACGAATCATCCCAAAATTTAGGCAGTGGACTTTGGGAGCAATGATATATATATTGTTTTCCTTTTTCTCTTTTTGTGAGTGTGTATGTACATGCTTCTTTGGGTGATTTTGTCTGTAGAGCTTTGCATTTACCATTTGTCCTAGAGATCTGTCTGTCCGGTTTTTTGTTTGTTTGTTTTATTTTGTTTTTAGTATAGTTTTTAGTGCTTTTTTTATCATTTGTGGATTTGCTTTTTGGTTTGACTGTTCTTTTCTTCTTATTTTTTTCTCTTTTTAATTTTTTATTTTATTTTACTTTTTTCTTTCTTTCTTTCTTTCTTTTTTCCTAACTTTTCTTCTGAGCCATGTGGCTGACAGGGTCTTGGTGCTCTGGGTGCAAAGGGAGAGCCAAGTTCAGGACATTTGTCCACCAGAGACCTCCTACCTCCACATAATATCAAACAGCAAAAACTCTCCCAGAGATCTCCATCTCAATGCTAAGACCCAGCTCCACTCAATGACAAGCAAGCTACAGTGCTAGACACCCTATGCCAAACAACTAGCAAGACAGGAACACAACCCCACCTATTAGCAGAGGCTGCCTAAAATCATAATAAGGACACAGACACGCCAAAACACACCACTGGACGCAGTCCTGCCCACCAGAAAGACAAGATCCAGCCTCATCCACAAGAAAACAGGCACTAGGCCCCTCCACCAGGAAGCCTACACAACCCACTCAACCAACCTTAGCCACTGGGGCAGACACCAAAAACAATGGGAACTACAAACCTGCAGGTGATGAAAAGGAGACCTCAAACACAGTAAGTTAAGCAAGATGAGAAGACATAGAAACACACAGCAGATGAAGGAGTGAGGTAAAAACCCACCAGATTAAACAAATGAAGAGGAAATAGGCAGTCTCCTTGAAAAAGATTCAGAGTAATGATAGTAAAGATGATCAAAAGTCGTGGAAAAAGAATGGAGAAAATAAAAGAAACGTTTAACAAGGACCTAGAAGAGCTAAAGAGCAAACAATGATGAACAACACAATAAATGAAATTAAAAATTCTCTAGAAGAAATCAATAGCAGAAGAATTGAGGCAGAAGAACGGATAAGCAACCTGTAAGATAAAATATTGGAAATAACTACTGCAGAGCAGAATAAATAAAAAAGAAATGAAAAGAATTGAAGACTGTCTCAGAGACATCTGGGACAATGTTAAATGCACCAACATTTGAATTACACGGGTCCCAGAAGAAGAAGAGAAAAAGAAAGGGACTGAGAAAATATTTGAAGAGATTATAGATGAAAACTTCCCTAATATGGAAAGGAAATAGACAATCAAGTCCAGGAAGCACAGAGAGTCTCATACAGGATAAATCCAAGGAGAAACATGCCAAGAAACATATTAATCAAACTATCAAAAATTAAATACAAGGAAAAAATATAAAAAGCAACAAGGGAAAAACAACCAATAACACACAAGGGAATCCCCATAAGGTTAACAGCTGATCTTTCATCAGAAAGTCTGCAAGCCAAAAGGGAGTGGAAGGACATATTTAAAGTGATGAAAGGAAAAAACCTACAACCAAGATTACTCTACCCAGCAAGTATCATATTCAGATTTGACAGAGAAATTAAAACATTTACAGACAAACAAAAGCTAAGAGAATTCAGCACTATGAAACCATCTTTACAACAAATGCTAAAGGAACTTCTCTAGGCAGGAAACACAAGAGAAGGAAAAGACCTACAATAACAAACCCCAAACAATTAAGAAAATGGTAATAGGAACATACATATCAAGAATTACCTTAAATGTAAATGGATTAAATGCTCTAACCAAAAGACATAGACTGTCTGAATGGATACAAAAGCAAGACCCATATATATGCTGTCTACAAGAGACCCACTTCAGACCTAGGGACACATACAGACTGAAAGTGAGGGGATGGAAAAAGATATTCCATGCAAATGGAAATCAAAGGAAAGCTGGAGTAGCAATTCTCATATCAGACAAATAAAATTTAAAATAAAGACTATTACAAGAGACAAAGAAGGACATTACATAATGATCAAGGGATCAGTCAAAGAAGAAGATATAACAATTGTAAATATTTATGCACCCAACAAAGGAGCACCTCAATACATAAGGAAAATGCTAACAGCCATTAAAGGGAAAATAGTAACACAGTCATAGTAGGGGACTTTAACACCCCACTTTCACCAATGGAAAGATCATACAAATGAAAATAAATAAGGAAACGAAAGCTTTAAATTATACATAAAAGAAGATGGACTTAATTGATATTTATAGGAGAGTCCAACCAAAAACAACAGAATACACTTTCTTCTCATGTGCTCATGGAACATTCTCCAGCAGAGATCATATCTTGGGTCACAAATCATGCCTTGGTAAATTTAAGAAAATTGAAATCATATCCAGTATCTTTTCTGACTGCAGTGCTATGAGACTAGATATCAATTACAGGAAAAAATCTGTAAAAAATACAAACACATGGAGGCTAAACAATACACGACTTAATAACCAAGAGATCACTGAAGAAATCAATTAGGAAATCAAAAAATACCTAGAAACAAATGACAATGAAAACACTATGACCCATAACCTATGGGATGTAGCAAAAGCAGTTCTAAGAGGGAAGTTTATAGTAATACAATCCTACCCTCAAGAAACAAGAAACATCTGAAAGAAAACACCTAACCTTACACTTAAAACAATTAGAGAAAGAAGATCAAAAAATCCCCAAACGTAGCAGAAGGAAAGAAATCATAAAGATCAGACCAGAAATAAATGAAAAAGAAATGAAAGAAACATTAGCAAAGATCAATAAAACTAAAAGCCGGTTCTTTGAGAAGAAAAAAAAATTGATAAACCATTAGCCAGACTCATCAAGGAAAAAAGGGAGAATAACTCAAATCAATAGAATTAGAAATGAAAAAGGAGAAGTAACAACTGACACTGCAGAAATACAAAAGATCATGAGAGATTACTACAAGCAACTCTATGCCAATAAAATGGACAACCTGGAAGAAATGGACAAATTCTTAGAAATGCACAACCTTCCGAGACTGAACATGGAAGAAATAGAAAATATAAACAGACCAATCACAAGCACTGAAATTGAGACTGTGATAAAAATCTTCCAACAAAAAAAAAGCCCAGGACCAGATGGCTTCACAGGCGAATTCTATCAAACATTTAGAGAAGAGCTAACACCTATCCTTCTCAAACTCTTCCAAAATATAGCAGAGGGAAGAACACTCCCAAACTCATTCTATAAGGCCACCATCACCGTGATACCAAAACCAGACAAAGATGTCTCAAAGAAAGAAAACTACAGGCCAATATAACTGATGAACATAGATGCAAAAATCCTCAACAAAATACTAGCAAATAGAATCCAACAGCACATTAAAAGGATCATACATAATGATCAAGTGGGGTTTATCCCAGGAATGCAAGGATTCTTCAATATACACACATCAATCAATGTGATACACCATAGTAACAAATTGAAGGATAAAAACCACATGATCATCTCAATAGATGCAGAAAAAACTTTCAAAAAAATTCAACACCAATTTATGATAAAAACCCTCCAGAAAGTAGGCATGGAGGGAACTTACCTCAACATAATAAAGGCCATAGGTGACAAACCCACAGCCAACATCGTTCTAAGTGGTGAAAATCTGAAACCATTCCCACTAAGATCAGGAACAAGACAAGGTTGCCCACTCTTACCACCATTATTCAACATACTTTTTGAAGTTTTAGCCACAGCAATCAGAGAAGAAAAAGAGATAAAAGGAATCCAAATCGGAAAAGAAGAAGTAAAGCTGTCACTGTTTGCAGATGACATGATACTATACATAGAGAATCCTAAAGACGCTACCCGAAAACTACTAGAGCTAATCAGTGAATTTGGTAAAGTAGCAGGATACAAAATTAATGCACAGAAATCTCTTGCACTCCTATACACTAATGATGAAAACTCTGAAAGAGAAATTAAGGAAACACTCCCATTTAATACTGCAACAAAAAGAATAAAATACCTAGGAATAAACCTACCTAAGGAGACAAAAACCTGTATGCAGAAAACTATAAGACACTGATGCAAGAAATTAAAGATGATACAAACTGATGGAGTGATATACCATGTTCTTGGATTGGAAGAATCAACATTGTAAAAATGTGTATACTACCCAAACCAATCTACAGATTCAATGCAATCCCTGTCAAGCTACTAATGGCATTTTTTACAGAACTAGAACAAAAAATTTCACAATTTGTATGGAAATACAAAAGACCCCGAATAGCCAAAGCAATCTTGAGAAAAAAACTGGCGCTGGAGAAATCAGGCTCCCTGACTTCAGACTATACTACAAAGCTACAGTAATCAAGACCTTATGGTACTGGCACAAAAACAGAAATATAGACCAATGGAACAGGATAGAAAGCCAGACATAAATCCACGCACATATGGTCACCTTATTTTTGATAAAGGAGGCAAGAATATACAATGGAGAAAAGAGAGCCTCTTCAATAAGTGGTCCTGGGAAAATTGGACAGCTACATGTAAAAGAGTGAAATTAGAACACTCCCTAACACCATACATAAAAAGAAACTCAAAGTGGATTAAAGACCTAAATGTAAGACCAGACACTGTAAAACTCTTTGAGGAAAACATAGGCAGAACACTCTATGACATAAATCACAGCAAGATCCTTTTTGACCCACCCCCAAGAGAAACGGAAATAAAAACAAAAATAAACAAATGAGACCTAACGAAACTTCCAAGCTTTTGCACAGCAAAGGAAACCATAAACAAGATGAAAAGACAACCCTCAGAATTGAGAAAATATTTGCAAATGATGCAACTGACAAAGGATTAATCTCCAAAATTTACAAGCTGCTCATGCAGCTCAATATGAGAAAAACAAACAACCCAATCCAAAAATGGGCAAAAGACCTAAATAGACATTTCTCCAAAGATATACAGTTTGCCAACAAACACATGAAAGGATGCTCAGCATCACTAATCATTAGAGAAATGCAACTCAAAACTACAATGAGGTATCACCTCACATCAGTCAGGATGGCCATCATCAAAAAGTCTACAAACAATAAATGCTGGATAGGGTGTGAAGAAAAGGGAACCCTCTTGCACTGTTGGTGGGAATGTAACTTGATACAGCCACTATGGAGAACAGTATGGAAGTTCCTTAAAGTACTAAAAATAGACCTACCATACCACCCAGCAATCCCACTACTGGGCATATACACTGAGAAAACCATAATTTAAAAAGAGTCGTGTACCACAATGTTCATTGCAGCTCTATTTACAATAACCAGGACATGGAAGCAACCTAAGTGTCCACTGACAGATGAATGGAAAAAGAAGATGTGGCACATATATGCAATGGAATATTACTCTGCCATAAAAAGAAACAAAATTGAGTTACTTGTAGTGAGGTGGATGGACCTAGAGTCTGTCAAACATAGTGAAGTAAGTCAGAAAGAGAAAAACAAATACCATATGCTAACACATATATATGGAATCTAAAAAAAAAAAAAAAGGTCCTGAAGAACCTAGGTGCAGGACTGGAATACAGACGCAGACGTAGAGAATGGACTTGAGGACATGGGGAGGGGGAAGGGTAAGCTGGGACGAAGTGAGAGAGTGGCACTGACTTATATATACTACCAAAAGTAAAATAGGTAGCTAGTGGGAAGCAGCTGCATAGGACAAGGAGATCAGCTTGGTGCTTAGTGACCACCTAGAGGGGTGGGATAGGCAGGGTGGGAGAAGACACAAGAGGGAGGAGATATGGGGATATATGTATATGTATAGCTTATTCACTTTGTTATAAACATCACTAACAAACACACCATTGTTAAGCAGTTATTCTCCAATAAAGATGTTAAAAAAGAAAATGGCCTTTATAATTTAGCCTCTACTTTCGTTATGCATTATCTCCCAACATTCACTTCATAAAACTCAAAGTCATGGTATTAATACACTGTATATATTTGCCCATGTTTGAGGCTTCTTGCCTCCATGCCTATGTTCATTGTTCTAGAATGACCAGATCACTCAGTTACTCTCATGCTTTTCTTGGCTTACTGTTTCTTCAAGACTCAGGTTCAAGTGTCAGCATCAGAAAACCTTCGACCATCAATTCCCCACACCACCAAGCTGAGCTAACTACCGCCTCTCTATATAAACATATATGATGTACATCTTTGTTCTTTCCACTTTGTCTTATAATTAGCTGGTTGGTTGTGCTAGTCCTCTGAAATGTAAATCTTTCAAGGACAGGGACTGAGTTTTATCTTCTAACCCCAGAATCGAACATTGTTCTTGGCAAAGAGTAAGCATTTAATACATAAGGAATTGTTAGAATATATATATATATATATATATATATATATATATATATCCAGGAGTATTTTGTGAAATTGTGAGAGAACTAAGAATATTCATGTTTCCAAAAATGAAGTGTAGATCTTGCTCATTATGTTTAATTACAAAGAGAAATAGTGTAAACATCTTACCTTGTGGATTGCACACAGTATTTGATTCTTAACTTGTCATTTGTTTTCAGCAGTTCCTGGCTATCCCTGAGAATATTTCTATTACTACTGAAAATATCTCCAACACAATCTTTACTTATTCACTTATATTGAACTTGTTAAACTTACTTCTACTTTGAAGCTCAACTGCGAGTTGTCTTTCAAGGTTTTCTCTAATTTCTCTCTCTCTATAGAGCTCCATTCGCAGTTCCTTTTTTTCTTGTTGAATCTGCTTCTCTTGGATGTGAGCATTATCCAAAGCCACTTTCAGTAGACCCTGTCAAAGTACAGCAAATGACATGCAGTTCATCTTATCTGTTTTAATTTCTCAAATATGAAATAATTTATGTAGGTGCTAATGTCTTGTATTACATTTATTTTGTTTATAGAAATATTGTTGACCTGAATGTTGGTCAACAGAGTCTCCACAGAGGACAGACTATCAGCAAAAATTAATGGTCCAGGGAATCCAGGAGGCAATGCCTGCCCAGGAGTCAGTTGGATCTTGTCCAGGGGTGACTTCATCATTGGAATTTGAACGGGTACCTCTTCTGCAAGAAACAAAATTAATATCAGAAGGTTCATAAACTAACAGCTCAAAATTTTCACTATGTTTCCTTCATCTCTATAAAGATTTTGTTTCTAAAGCTAAATGATGGAAAACTCATAACTGGAAGTCATACCTATTTCCCAGCTGCCTCTCATTTCTCAAATAAATGTTTCAGTAAAGAATCAGTGAAAATGAATCAACATTTACTGCTAATTGGCATAAAATTTGGAGAAACAAATTTGACATGCTTATTAATATCTATAAATTAAGTAATCAGATCACTTCCTGGTAAAACACTAATTGCTTTTTAGTTTTTCTCTTTAAATCTATCTATCTATATCTATCATCTCCATATTTTAACACCTTTATTGAAGTATAATTTACATATAATAAAATTCATCTATTTTAATTGTATGCATCGATGAGGTTTAGTAAATTTACAGAATCGTACAACCATTACCAAAAATCTATTTTAGAACACCTCAATCACCCCCAAAATACCCCTCATGCCCATTTACAATTAATCTCCTTTCCCATTCCCAGCTCCTGGCAACCACTAATCTACTTTTTATCTCTATGGGATTGCCTTTTCTGGATATTTACATAAATAGAATCACATCATAAGTGATCTTTTGTGTTTGTCTTCTTTCACTTAGCATAATGTTTTTGACGTTCATCCATGTTGTGGCATGTATCAGTGTTTTTTTTCCTTTTTATTGCTGAAAAGTTTTCTATTGCATGGATACATGACTGTCTGTTTAATCATTCACTAGTTTGGCATCTGGGTTGTTTCCAGTGTTACCTTTTATTTTGAAGAATATTTCTTATGAAAAAAATAACCACCTATGTGTAAAACCACAAAGTGTATATTTTCTCCCTTTATATTTTTATATTAACTTCCCCCACACACTAATTACTTTAATGAGATTCCCTCTTAGCTTCATATGAAGAGACACCAATAGGATTTTTGTCTAATAAGATATTTCAGATTTGTTTTGCACAGATACATCTAATTACAAAAGGAATCTCCTCTTACTTTGAGACGCTAACTACTTGGCCATATACTTGAATTCTGGTTGAAAATCTTTGTGAGATGTATGAACCAGATAGCAAAGTTTCCTCTGCAATTAAGAATTGGGGCTTTTTTGATATATGTAAAAATAAACTGCTACAGAGGTAATCTTGGAATGTAGCCAAATAAAACCTGGCATTCTTAACTGGCTTCAATAGCAGTGCACAATGAGTTGATCACAGCACCTCAAACAAAATTACTCTACTCACCAGTAACTGAGCACAAGTAATGTTTGAAAATATGTATCTCTCTGGTCATAAAAATTTTCAGTGCCCCATATATTTTGAGACTCATTCAGGAAAAAGTTAAGCTTGAATCTAGACCTAACCAATTTTCACATGGTTTGAAAACAAAAATCTAGCTATTGGTTCTGGTCTTTGTAGGGATAGGAATATGAATTTGTCATACAGTTAGAACTCATTTTTCAATTGCAAGCAGCCTATATATTTAGTGAGCAGAGTCTTGAACCCTATTGATTTCACAGTCATCATGGTTTGCTGTGGGATTTTTTGTGTGGGAAGCTGTGGCATACAATTGTGGGAACTTCTGTGGGATCACCTAATGGGATAGCATTATCTCTGAATAAAATACTCTTGATATAGATCACCTTTACAATTTCTAATTTTCTAAAACCTATAGGGATAAAAATGCTAACAATTATTTTAGAAATCAACAGTTTCACATTATTTGAATCCAAAATGTATTTGTTTATCAGTTTTAAAGAATTCAATAGTATGCAAAAAATAGTCTGCTAATTTTCTTTTAGCACAGGAAACTATAATGAACATATTCCCAGGAATTTTTTTTTAGTAAAACTTACAAATAATATTTTGATCATAAATGCCTGATGCATGTATTTTATACAACTTGCTTGTAAAATTAACCCTAACCTCTTATAGAACATTTCTTCCTTCTTTCCTTCCTTTCCTTCCTTCCTTACTTCCTTCCTTCCTCCCTTCCTCCCTCCCTCCCTCCCTCCCTTCCTTCTTTGTCAGTAGTAGTTTTGGAAGAGGCAAAGTATTCCAGAGGGAGTGAGCACATGTTCTGTGATCTATTTCAAGTACAAGGTTTGAACATTGGAAATATCTCATTAAAATATAAATTCTAAAATATGTCTTAGGTAGCAGCTCTAATGTCTCTAAGGGATATTTCTCAACAGCTAACGAAGCAATATTATGCTTTATTTGTGTTACTTGAAGTACATATTTAGCTAGTATTTTGTCTTCTGCACATGAGTGCATTAAGTGGATAGGTAGAATGACTTCATTATGATCTATCAATATTAATAATAATTGGGGAGGTTCAACATCTTTATATTGACGTTTATAAATCTTAGAGATGAATTTATGTAGCCTGGAAGATCTATTTTTACAAAATAAACCACCACAAAGTTAGAACATTGACTTCCTGCTGATTCTGAGATAATATAATGTTTCTCCTGAATAAATATTTTGCATCAGGGGAGACTTCTTAAAATTATGGATTCTTTGTAATGTATCACTCTACACACACATGTAACCTCAGTGATCAGGGTATTCTACAAACAAAATACCTGAAAACGAAAGCAATATGTTAGGTATGCATAAAACAAAATTAGAACTACCTTAAAATCATCAGAAGTCTTCTATTTGGAGACGAATGAAATGCCATTAAATTGGCTGAAAGTAAAATTACTATTGACTATGAAGATAGTTTGTATGGTCTATGGTTTGTAATGTTGCTGTATAGAAGATTGAAGTTTCAAAATAGTATTACTCTTCTTTAAAGAGATAGACACAGCTGAATTAGGTGTTGCTTGCTGCAGTGAGGATCAAATGCAAAAAGAATCGTATTTCATCAGACCTAGTCAACACCAGGAAAATAAATAGAAATATAAGAGGTGTGCAGGCAATGATTCATTTTGATAATCTGGCCCAAGAGAGACACATAGAGACAGCACACAGATCTAAGCTTCTACTAAAAGACAAATAGGACACAGAGGGTGGGAATTGGGATGACAGTGTAGCAGAGGTCACATCGATTTTCAGCAGCAGTTTTCACACGGATGAGATAACCCTGGACTCTATTTGGCCCATTGTTCATATCTTACCTGTCCCACAAGCAATAAATTTCCTAGTCCTGGAAAAGGGCAGTAAAGAAGAATATTTCTACTTATGACTTCTTACGATTAAGTTTCTGTGCAAACCAAACATGCTTTCCCAGACCAAGGTCACATTGTATGTTAAGGTCCATAATAGCCAAAAACTAGTCGAAGTGTATTATGTTTGGTGTATATGAGTGGAAACTGTCAAACCATTCATTATTGTTTTTTTTCTGATCTAAATCACGTGCTACAAAAATGAATGATAAATGCATTAGAAATCTATTTCAATCTTGTAATAAGTTTTCACATCTGAATGGCACCTACATTTTCCTCAGAGTTTGAATAGATGCACTGTTATGTAGGGATTTATTAGGTAGGATTGGGAAATCCTAATTGGCAATGAAATAAAATATAAGCAAGTACTAGAAATATAGATTGTCAGTGAAATAAGAGCATCTCTTTGTAATCCAGGGAGAAAGGGTTTTGATGGAGCATTTTGATTTAAAAAGCTAGTGTTCAAAATGTATATATTAAAATCTTTATCAACACATATGAAGCAATGGTATAACCTAAAAGATAAAGATAGGACAACTGCTATCTAGCTGAGGGTATGAGCAACCTCTTAATTTATTGAAGCAAATTGGAGACTGCTTTTATTGAACTTGTTTGTTAAACCTGCCATACTTTGTAATAGCACTTGGAAATCCATCTAGAGAATAAGCTTTTAATTTTAAGTTCTTACCTAGGGCCCAGATGAATAGATGCAAAAGATGACAAGTATATTTGTAGAAAAAAAAAGATAAACCATATGGTAAATGCTCAGGATGGAAAAGTCCCCCTAAAAATTAAAGTCAAGGATGCTGGAACCTTTCTGTATGATTCTAGTGCTTGTTTTCCCACCTTTTCTTTGGGTTAAGTCTTTCCTCTTTCCCCTGGGCTTTGAGGATTGTGATACAGGAATGGAAATTGAACACAGCAGACTCACTCAGCAGTGGAAAGATACAGCCACCTACCAGGTCATCAGTTTTCATTCTTTAACAAATAAATTATATTTCATTATTTGATTTAAGAGCTTTCCCTTAAATAAAGCTGGCCCAGGGGACTCTCTTTTGTTGTTGTCATTAGTATTACATTCAGCACAAGCAAGACACCTGCTTCCCTCTTCCAAAATGAGGAACAATAACAACAACAAAATGACCAACTGCTGTGAAATGATCTGACCTGCATGAATATGAGGAAGTGTTCATGGTCTGAGTTGAACAATGACTCAAGTGTTGCCATCATCAAATTTGGAAAAGGAAAACTAGATCCCCAAATTGGCTAAATTTATTAAATCAGAACATCTCAGAGCCTTTAAAATGTTAATTCTAAATATTAACATATGTTACATGTTAAATTAGATAGCTGAGAGCATAGTGACAAAGAGTATAAGATGTTGGAGTCTGATTGCCTATGTTTGCAACCCTGCTCTATGATTTGCTAGCCCCTGGAAAAGTTCCTTAATCTTTTTGTGCCTCAATTTACTCATCTGTAAAGTTAGGATAATAATAATAATACCTATCTTATAGGGTTGTTATAAAGATTAATAAGCTAAAATTTGTAAAGTTACTCAAAGTAAATGCAATATAAATGTTTGTTAAATAAATTGTTAATTGAAAATTCCCAGGAGTGGAGGAGAACATAGTAACATATTTGACCATCTAAGCATCCACTAACACCTCATGAAAGACATGTTGGAAAGATCCTCTTCTAGGTAATAACTGGATGAGCCTGGCTTCACCCTAAATTAGGCCAATGTTACTTTCTTAGTTATCAAAGGTCTGAGGAGTCTTCCTAAGTCAAGGTCAGTAGTTCTCAACTGTGGGCAATTTTGCTGCCCAGAGGACATTTGGCAGCGGATGGAGACATTTTTGACTGTCAAAACTGAGGAGGTAGGGGTGTGTGCTACTGGCATCTAATGGTAGAGGCTAGGGATGCGCTGCCCTCTGCCTCCATCCCCACCAAAGAATTATCTGGTCCAAACGTCAATACTGGTTGAGAACTGCTGTTTCAAAATTACATAGGAAAATCTCAATGAATGAACAGTTCACTAGATCTCCCTTTCTGTACTAAACTTCTTCTAGAGAGTTAATATGCTTAATAAGACAATAAGGTCAAATCAGTGATGTAGAATGAACACAGGACTTTACAAGGTATGTTTTAGAGTTCTTGTGCATTTAATTTCAGGTTCCTGACTTCAGTTCTTTGCTCAAATATCACCTTATTAGTGAAACTTACACCAAACATCTTATTTAAAACTGCAGCCTGCACCCTTATTTCCATCCCCTTAACATGAATTTTTCTATAAAATGTATCACCATTTAATATACAATATAACTTACTTATTCACTATTTTTGTTACATTTCATTTTACTACAATATACTCTCCATGAAAGTGGGGACTTTTCCTGTTTTTTATTTCCCATTGCTATCTTCTCGGCATTTAGAATAGTAACTGTCTAGGGTCTACAACAATTGTAATGATTTTAGGTACGTACCAATAATCTTAAAGTGTGAGGTAAGATTCCTGATTATCAGACTGATTCCACTTTTTTCTTTCTATTCCAAAAAGGTAAAATTATATATATACATGAATATATAATTTTAAGTTTTTTTACAAATATGTGGTGAAAGGAAGGAAGAAAGAGGGGATCGAGGTAAAGAGTTTCTTATCAACTCTCAGCCTTTCCAATAAAATAAATGATTACTATAATCTACAGATATTGTGATAAACTAAAATATTACAATTTTGAAAAATAGTTGATATAGTTATTAAAGGATGACTATTGTATATTTATTTAACCTGTCTGCATATCATAGTCCTTTGAGGACTAAAGATAGTAAAAGTATAAATCTTTCTGGCCCATACACATACTTTCCTATCATCTTTGAGATGATGTATTATTGCATCAAAGATAAAGCAAACTTGACTAATTTTTTTTGAAGTACATCTGTATTTTCTAGAGCTTAGAAATAGAAAAAGGCTGGGGACTAGAAATAGAAAGAAGTTTCATACAGAGACTAGAATTTCATCTAAAAACTGCAAGACAGACAAGAATTTCTAATATAAACAACAAAACAGCACCAGAGGCATGTACAAGTCCCTTCTCCAGAAAACAAGCCTGGCTACCTCTGTGAAAAAGGCTGCAGAGAGAAGAGCATTAAATGAGTGAGACGTTAGTATGTAAGAGTTTACATTAGAAATTGGCAAACAGGAGGCAGGAGTGGGCATAGAGGTAAAGTGGGAAGGAAGCTGATGTTTTAAAGAGATGTGTTTAGGAAAAATGGGAGAGAGTGCACATATTTCCATCAATCAGCTGACCCTTCCAGGGGACAATGTTTCATTGTCCTGGTTTATCTGTAAAATGGTCTCATGGTTTTAATATAACCCCGCTTTTACCCTTACTAGGGGTTCAGTCATCTAGCTGACTGCAGAGGCTGTAAAGCAGATTTTTCATTTTGCTTCCCGGCTGGGAAATGTGCAATCCTTTCCATCAACCAGGGAAGAAAGCTCTCTCCTTAATCTGGCACAAATCAGGAAGAGAAATTTACTGCTCTGACCTGGCAGTTCAGGTGCTAACTTTAAAATCACTGATTTTTTTTTTTTTGACTTAGTTAACATATCTGAGTAGAGTGGATCGGTAGAAAGTACAAGGGAGCAAGTTATTCATCCAGTACCTTAACATCAGTGGTTCTTAAACTTTATCATACATCAGAGTGTCCTGAAGGTCTTTAAAAAATCGTTCCCAACTTCCAAAGTTTCTGATTCAGTAGGTCTAGGGTATGGCCTAGCAACTGGAATTCCTAAGTGCCCAGTTGATGTTTCATGTTCCTGGTGTGGGGACCACAGTTTGAGAAACCACTGAGCTATATAAAAGTAGATTTTACTACATTTAAAGATGATTAATATTGCTTCCTATTATAGTACCTTTTAAAAATAGTTGTCTTTACCATTTTAAGAAATTTCAAAATGTTACCTAATTTTAAGTACGTATTTTCACAGCTTCAAGAAATTGCATAAAATTAGAGATACATCAACTAGCCTGTTCTACAGACCTAGAGATTCTGAAAACCAATTTACATTGCACTGAAAAAAAATGTATAATGGAACCTATTTGCAACATAGAATCAGGAAACAAAACAGTAAAAAAAATTAGTGAGTCTATACAGGTAAAAGCAAAATACTTTTCCAAAATGAATTTAACATAAGCAACTGTTCAGTAAGCAGTTCTATGGATTAATCCTTGAGTACTATTTCCTTGTATCCATGAAAGATGGAAAGTGGGCATTTTGGTAGGGTTAAGATTAAAAATTAAAGATGATTTAAAATCAGAATGACACTGTCATGGAGAACTTGGCAAGAACAGTCTATATAACAGTTTATAATTTGTCACCTCCTATAAACTCTGTAATGAGGAATATGTAGATAATTATACAGGTTTGACATTTATATTTGTATGCTCACTAATAACTCTGCAATTATACCTGCTTATAGTCTGTGAATATTTATATTTTTGATGTTTCCAAAGTACCAATGATATAAAATTGAGAACATTCTTTTATTCATTAATTATCTCTTCTCTTCTCTTCTCTTCTGTCTCTGTCAGACACACAAACATGCATGCACACACATTGGTGAGAATATATACTGATTTTTCTGTTTCAGCTAGGAAATAAAAAATTGAGGCACTGAGGCACCATATTTTTATCATAGAAAAAAATTAAGGGTTCTTCTAATAGTTGAGTTTTGGAATCATAATGACTACACTATTGTAAACCTAGCCAGTTCAAAATGACACTGATCATTTAATTTAATTATTTTACAAAACTGAATTTTCTTTAAAATAAATGTTAATTATTAGAGGAAAGCACTGCAATTTTCAGTTTTCCTTTTCTGTATAACGTCGGCATTAAGACCATCAAAACTGTTGCTTCTCCTTTGGAAGCCTCTGAAGTTTTATCAAAGAAGCAGGTATCTATTAATAATGCTCAATTCAACAACCTTCACCAAATGCACAATGCTATTTTTAGATATTGTCTATTGCTATGAGCACTTATACCATCTGGTGAACAAGTTTTTTTTTTGGTTAAATGATAATAATAATAAAATAATTCATAAGGTATAACCAAAGGAACAGGGAGGGGTAAACTTCATCACTAGAACAAATTAGTGTGCCATTTTCTTTCATGTTTTGACATTGCCTCTGCCTCATCTACATTTCTAGTTAGGCTGTGGGGCTTGTTTCATTTTTACTCTCTTCTATTTCAATATTCACATCTAACTTAGTGACTTTTATCAGAAACACTTACTTGAGTACTCAGTTGTGCCTGGTATTGTGGTGTAAATTATGAGTTCACAGATTTGTAAATTGAAGAGTGTTGTAGTGATTTCCTCTAATAATTATATTAGAAATCTCAATCAATTGGAAAGTTTTCACAAATGTATCATTCACAGTAACTTCAATAGTTACTGAAAGGTTAATCACCCGATACCCCCAGTTTCTTATTTTAACTCTTTTTTTGCCTAAAATGTATGATTCTGCTGTTCTACTTGAAACACAATGAACATGACTGAATCTCTCTGTGTCTTCGAATGTTACATCTCTAAACTTCAATGTACCTATTTGTAGAATAGGAAGAACTACTTCAGAGTGTTTGTGGGAGTTTTAAATGAGAAAATGAACGTGGAAGCACCTAACCCTGTACTTAGCATATAGTAGGCCCTTAGTAAAAATTGGCTAAATCTGAAACTATGCTAGCCTCCTAAATATGGAATGCTTGAGAAAAATGATTGAACTAAATGTACACAGACTCGCCCATGAAATTTCTTTTTCTTTAAATTTCTTATGGTAAATTGATTGAAAGATTTAGTTAATGTAGCAACCATTAATTAAGATTTTGTAGCATTGTATTTTGTTTTCCTAATAACCAGACAAAAAACAAACTTGCAGTTTTGTAACTAAAATCTCTCAGATTAGTTTCCAGGTAGTTGGAAGACTTCAGGTTCACATATTTTGAGTCACATTTTTTCCCTTAAATTTAATTGAGGTTACATTTTTATTCCCATGGAGAACTGCAAGTTTAAAATAAGTGTGCTTTCTACTAAAAAATTAAAAAAAAACAGGAAATATCTATCTTAAATATTCCTGCCAAATTCAGCCTTATTTTATTAACATTGAAATTCCTTCACCTACTATCTGTTACAAATATTTATGGATCCATATGGAATGGCAGATGTTGAAGCTGAGACACTGCAGGTATTTTTCACTTTCGCTAATAACCCTGGTACTTGAGGATTTTTTTCATCTTCTATAATAAGAGCTCTAGTTTGAATAAAAAATCCAAAACGTTCACTGAATATAATATTTAGAATTATTATAAGACTATGTCTATGCTGAAACTGGGTCTATGCAGACAAAAGAGTTTGATGTTTTTAATAGCCTGCAAAAATATACATATATGTTTATTATATATATTCAAAGCGTGAAACAAAGGGAATAATTGTTTGGGTGATCAAAATTACTATAATACTGCACAAACTGATCAGAACTGCCCAGGTAATTTCTCAGCTCTCAACTTCCAGTGACAGTTTAGTTCCCTCTGATTTTCTCCTTTTTCTTTCCTTATCTGATCCAAACCTTATACATACTCATAATCAATGATATTTCTTTTGAGGAAAAATTATCTTTTTAAGATTCACTTTGCACAAAGCCCAACAAAAACAAACAGTTAATATTAAATGCAGTTCTCTAACATTTTCTACTTCTATGAATGTTTAGAATATTATGAACTCAGACAGAGGAATCATGTAGTGAGAATAAATGGAAAAAAAAGAAATTAAGAAGTAATATCTAATATCTTGCATTATGAATGTGTTGTAATCAGACTTGAATATATTGCCCAAACTTTCTGTTCTAGATTCCAATTCTATGAAATTGTTTTCTTTTATGATTCACTTATTTGGATAAAGTGCTTTAAAGAGCAACATTATAACATTCGATTCCAATGAAATTATATTCATTTTAGTACCATATATTAGCCATTTCTGCATTTGACCTGCACATGTCTTCATATTTGCTTTGGATGGCTTTAAGGAACATGAATCCATCCCCCTGAGCAGCTGTATTCATACAGTTCCCTCAGAGATTGTCATTTTCCTAATCTGAATTGATCACTAGGGAAAGTCATTTTGCTCACTGCCTCTGGGTCCATTGTCACCTCCCAGCCATTATTCAGTTCCCACTTGGCATTTTTCCAGTGTGAAAATACCATATTTTTATACAATGTTGAAATCACTTCCTACTTTTGGTTACTGACAATGGATTCCATCCTACCTTCAGTTAAAACACCTGTATTAACAGAGAGTGAAATGTGCTATAGTTAGCCTGTGATTCTCAAGCAAAATCTGTATTACAGTTTCTTGGGAGAATGTACTAATAACCCAAGTAACCATCTAATCTAATTTAACACTGTCTGTGAGAAAATCTGATGTTTTAAGAAAAACTTTCAGAGGGTAAAGGCAACACAATATGCTATTCAAGTTTAGACATTAATGTATATTTATTGCTTACAACATCCCATGAGATACTTTCTTATCTGGATACTTATAATATGTGCTACCTTTCCCATTTGCCTGGAAAGTGGGCTCTATGGTTAGCAAAATTCTATTAACAACACCTCATAGCTTTTTAAACTTTGTAAGCCCTTCCAAACATTTAAAGTATATAGAGGCTGAATTTTCAGATAATATTTATTATTTACTTTTCAATGAAATAAAACATTTTATAAAGGCTAATTCTGCTATTATGTCTTTCCCTGCTTAGACTTCTTAAATAGCATATCCCATGCCATCCTCTGAAGCCAAGAAGTAAAGACACACAGTAGTAGTATTTCCACAGATGTAAAATACCTCTAATAAAATAGAGATATAAGACAGGAACAAATTACTCAAGTCCACTATAATAAAAGACACGTCTTAAAACTGTATTATGCTAATGATACTGGCATTCCCATTAGTATGTTGCATATACCCTTTCAAAGCTGTATACCCTTTTCAAATGACATGGCCTTTTTGTAATACCGTTTGTGTCCAAGCAGATACAACACTTGTAGAGAATGTATCTAGGGAGCCATAAAACTGTTAGAAAATATATTTCTCCATGATATTTTAGTACTTTGAAAAATTCTATCACAGGGAAAAATGTTTTGCTGTAAATATCTTAAAAGCCTTATAAAGGCAATGGCTTCCCAAAGCACTTGTTTAAATAATTTTAAGAGCTAGAATAGAATAGGTCTTCTTATATACTACAGCTCAAACTCTTTATAATTTCCTTGATTTTTCACAGGCCTTGTTCGTTAATTTAAAAAGATTTTAAGTGCAATGCAATATGTATGCTAATATGATAATGAATAATCTGGCTGCCAATTTGCAATATTACAATACATTTACCAAAACGAAGGTAAAAAATGCATTTTCCTTCAGCATAGCTTTTACTATTTCTGCACGAGGTATTGTTTGATGAATAATTTAGCAAAAAAAAATGACATTTTATTTTTTTTAAGAGCTTTTTAATATTTTTTTTTAAATTTTTTATTTTATTTGTTTATTTATTTATGGCTGTGTTGGGTCTTTGTTTCTGTGCGAGGGCTTTCTCTAATTGCGGCAAGTGGGGGCCACTCTTCATTGCGGTGCGCGGGCCTCTCGCTATCGCGGCCTCTCTTGTTGCGGAGCACAGGCTCCAGACGCGCAGGCTCAGTAATTGTGGCTCACGGGCCTATTTGCTCCGCGGCATGTGGGATCCTCCCAGACCAAGGCTCGAACCCGTGTCCCCTGCATTGGCAGGCAGATTCTCAACCACTGCGCCACCAGGGAAGCCCCAAAAATGACATTTTAAATACTCAATGTGCTGTGTATTTTTGTAAAGTTGAAATGAGTCAAAGTAGGAAAAAATGACCTATGCATTCTTCATGGTAGTATACTTAGAGTTTAACTTAGAAGCAAAGACAATCAAATCCTAAATTCAGGATTTTGAGAATTGAATTTTGTAATATATGTTTTTGTTTTTATGCTTTTTCAATTTTATAGAAAATCTTGTGAATTATTTAAAAATTAAGTTCTTCACTGTTACATGTTTCCTCTGTTCAGGCCTCATAAATTTCATTTCCATATTTGTGAACAGGAAATGTTAAGTGTATGTGTGTATGCATATGTGTGTGTGTATTCTCCCCTAACAGTCAAGACACGTAAAAGGAGGGGGAGGAAATCAAAATGGTTCAGTAAGAGGATGTGGAACTCACTTCCCCCCACAAACACATCACACATATATCTACAAGTGGAACACTTCTCAATGAAAACTAACTGGAAACTGGGAGAAGGACTCCTGTACAAGCAAGGCTGAAAGAAAGATACACACATGATAAGGTAGGAAGGGAAGAGAAGTGATCAGGTTGGAACCTGTGTCCTAGGGAGGGGATTCAGAGGGAAAGGGAGATTATGCAAGTGGATATCCTCCCTGGGGAGTGAGCAGTTCAAGCCACATATTGGGCACCCCAGTCCTGGGGTCGACACAGGAAAGACGGCCCCCTTGGCTGGTTGGAGGAACAGTCCTGGTGAGAGTAACAGGAGGGCTGTGGGAAGCTTGAACTCTGCTTGTGAGGAGCACACACACATACGCTTGCTCACGAAGCAGGGCAGAGAGGGCAGACTAAAACTGCACAGGTGGCTGACTGGTTTCCTGTGACCGTACCAGCATACACCCTAGCCTAAACCAAGAGAGAGCTCTAGCCCTGCTTACTTCACGTTGCAGCTCCACACTGGAGCAAGGGCTGCCTGACCAAGGAAAGAGCTCAGCTGTGAAACACAGAACTGGCTATGATCCAAAGTTGTGTCTGAGCAGGGTGAGAGCAGCCATTATTGGCACTTACATAGGGAGTACACTGGTAGCAGCCCTGACATCTGTTTGTGGCTGAACTTCCACAGCCTGAGCCCTGACACATGCTGAGAGCCCACACAGACCCTGCCTGACCTGCAGTGCAGTTCCACACCAGAGCAGAGGCAGCAGAGGCCAAGGGGAGAGATTGGCTGTGAGGGACAAAGGGGGCTCAGACCCAAAAAGGCATCTAGTGTGGCAGGACAGCCATTGCTGGTGCTTACACAGGCAGTGCATCAGAAATAGCCCTGACCTCTGTCTGTGGCTTGACTGCCATAGGCCATGCCCCATGAGATGCCCAGAACACACATGAACATCTCTTGCTCTTGCACTGCTCCCCTCAGGGGCAAGGGTGCCAGGGCTGGGAAGGGAGAGAGAACACACTTGAGGGCAAAAGAGTCAGCTCAGACCCGAATCTCAGGGCTTCAGATCCAGCAACTTGAGACCTGACCCTGCACCTGATAGGGCAGTGAAGCCACTTAGTAGAGGGGAAGCCCCAGCTCATGCATGGCTCTGGCCCTAGTCCCTCCATCTCCAGCTTCACCTCTTACCAAGGTAATAGCTTCCAGGACACCCTGGGGGAAAGACATGACTCAAGTTCATGTCATATCCAGCTCTCCCACTACAGCTACTGGGCACAAGCAGACAGTATAAGGACACCCCTTCAAGATCTCACCAGGGTATCTGTTTTACTTAATTTAATAAAGACAGAGAAAGTTAAGCAAAATGAGATAATAGAGGAATTGGTTTCAACTGAAAGAGCAAGAAAACAACCCTGAAAAAACAAATAATGAAACAGAAATAAACAGTTGACCAGGTAAATAATCCAAGGCACTAGTAATAAGAATGCTAACTGAATTAGAGAAAAGAATAGATAAACACAGTAGGAATTTAAATAAGGAACTAGAAAATACAAAAAATAACCAGTCAGAACTGAAAAACTACAATAACTAAAATGGAAAACACACTAGAAGGAATTAATAGCAGACTAGGTGACACACAAGAACATATAAGTGATCTGGAAGAAAGAATAATGGAAATCATCCAAAGGGAACAGCAAAAAGGGAAAAAAACTTAAGGTGAGAACAGTATAAGAAATCTTGGAATAACACCAAGCATACTAACATTCTGGTTCCCCAGAAGGAGAAGAGAGAGAGAAGGGCGCTGAAAATATATTTGATAAAATTATGGCTGAAAATTTCTCACACACAAAGAAGGAAAGAGATATCCAGCTACAGAAAGCATAGGAATTTGCAAACAAGATAAATCGAAAGAGACCCATGTCATAATTAAAATGGCAAAAGTGACAGAGAGAATTCTAAAGGCAGCAAGAGAAAGGCAAAGAGTTATACACAAAGGAATTCCCATAAGGCTATCAGCTGATTTTTCTGCAGAAATTTTGCAAGCCAGTAGGAAGTGGCATGATATATTTAAAGTGCTGAAAGGGAAAACCCTGCAAGCTAGAATATTCTACCCAGAAAGATTTTCATTTAGGATAGGAGAGACAAGGAACTTCTCAGACAAGCAAAAACTAAAAGAGTTCATCAATGTTAAACCTACCATAAAAGAAATGTTAAAGGTGTTCCCTAAAGAAAAAAAAAAAAAAGAAAAGGCTATAACAAAAAATAAAAATCCATAGGAAAGTGAAAATCCCACTACAAAAAGGCAAATATATGGTAAAGGCTGAGGATCAACAATTTAAATAAGCTAGTGTGAAAATTAAAAGTCAAAATATTATAAAATTAACTATGACTACAATAATCAGTAAAGGGATAAACATGAAGATGTAAAATATGACATCAAAACACAAACTGTTGGGGAGAGGAGTAAAAAACATTGATCTTTAAAAATGTGTTTGAACTTAAAGGATTATATGTTTAAAACAGGTAGATACAGTTATAGATCAACATATATGAACCCCATGGTACTCAACATATACACAAAAACTAGAGAGAAAGGAACACTAGGATACCACTAAAGAAAATCATCAAAACACAAGAGAAGAAACAAAAAGAACAGAGAAAAACTAGAAAAACAATGGGAAAACAAGTAATAAAATGTCAATAAGTACATACCTATCAATAATTACTTTAAATGTCAACAGAATAAATCAAAAGACATAGCGTGGCTTATTGGATAAATAAAAGACCCATCTCTATGCTGCTTAAAAGAGACTCTCTTCAGAGTTAAAGACACACACACTGAAAGTGACATGATGAAAAAAGATATCTCATGCAAACAGAAAGACAAGAAAGCAGGGATAATGATACTCATATCAGAAAAAAATAGACTTTAAAACAAAATCTACAATAAAAGACAAAGAAGAATATTATATAATGATAAAGGGATGAACACAAGAAGAGGATATTATACCCATTAATATATATGCACCCAATACAGGAGAACCTAAATATATAAAGCAAATACTAACAGATATAAAGGGAAAATTTACAATAAAACAATAATAATAGGGGATTTTAACACCCAACTTACATCAATGGACAGATCATCCAGACAGAAAATCAATAAGGCAACAGACTTAAATGCAACAATAGACCAGTTGAACTTAATGTATATCTACAGGACGTTACATACAAAAACAGCAGAATACACATTCTTTTCAAGTGCACAACGAACATTCTCCAGGATAGACTACATGCTAGGCCACAAAACAAGTCTCAACAAATTTAAGAATTAGAAGATATATCAAGCATTTTTACGACCACAACAATATAAAACTAGAAATCAATTACAGAAAGAAAAATGGGAAAATCACAAACATGTGGAGACTAAAGAACATGCTACATAAAAATACAATGGTTCAATGAAGAAATAAAAGAGGAAATCAGAAAGTACTTCAAAAATGAAATGCAAATGAATACACAAATTTTAAAAATTTATGGGACACATCAAAAGCAGTTCTAACAGGGAAGTTTATAGCAATACAGGCTTCCTTAAGAAACAAGAAAAATCTCAAATGAACAACCTAACTTATCACCTAAAGGAATTAGGAAAAGAAGAACAAAGCCCAAAGTCAGCAGAAGGAAGGAAATAATAAAGATTGGAGAGGAAATAAATAAAATAATAAAGACAGGAGAGGAAATAAATAAATAAAATAAAATAGAGATAAAAAATGATAGAAAAGATCAATGATGCCAAGAGCTTGTTTTTTTGGAACGATAAACGAAATTGATAAACCTTTAGCCAGGCTCATCAAGAAAAAAAAAAAAAAAGAAAGGACCCAAGCAAACAAAATAATAAATGAACGAGGAGAAATAAAAACTGATAACACAGAGATACCAAAAAATCATAAAAAAATACTGTGAACAATTATATGCCAAGAAATTGGACAACATAGAAGAAATGGGAAAATTTCTAAAACATAAAACCTACGAAGACTGAATTAAGAAGAAAAGGACAATTTGAACAGACCTATCACTAGTAGAGAAATTGAATTATTTAAAAAAACAAACAAACAAACAAAAAAACTCCCAGCACACAAAAATCCAGGAACAGATGGCTTCACTGGGGAATTCTACCAAGCATATAAAGAAAAGCTAGTACCTATACTTCTCAAACTACTCTAAAAAATTAAACAGGATGGAACACACCCAAATTCAATCTATGAGGCTACCATTACCCTGATACCAAAACCAGACAAAGACACTACAAAAAAAGAAAATTACATTCTAATATGTCTTATGACTATAGATGCAAAAATCCTTAACAAAATATTAGCAAAGTAATCCAACAATATATAAAAAGGGTCATACACCATGATCAAGGGGGATTTATTCCAGGGATGCAAGAATGCTTCAATACTTGAAAATCTATCAATGTAATATACCACATTAACAAAATGGAGTATAAAAATTATATGATCACTACAAAAGATGCAGAAAAAGCATTTGACAAAATTCAGCCTCCATTCATGATAAAAATTATCATCAAGGTTGGTATAGAGGGAATATAGCTCAGCATAATAAAGCCCATTAATGACAAATCCACAGTTAACATCATACTCAGCTGTGAAAACCTGAAATCCTTTCCTCTAAAATCAAGAACAAGTCAAAGATGCCACTCTCTCCACTTCTATTTAACACAGTATTGGATGTCCTAGACACTGTAGTCAGACAAGAAAAAGAAATAAATGTCATCCAAATTGGTAAGGAGAAGGATGAAAACTGGGAATACGTAAAACTGGAGGGAAGGAGTAAAACAGTCTCTATTTGCAGATGATATGATAGTATATAAAGAAAACTCTAAAGTATCTACAAGGAAAGTGTTAGAACTAATAAATTAGTAAAGTTTCAGGACACAAGACTAATATCTGTTGCTTTTCTATACACTAATAAAATGCTATCACAAAGAGAAAGAAAGAATACAATACAATTTAAGATTGCACCAAAAAGAATAAAATACCTAGGAATAAACTTAACCAAGGTGGTGAAAGACTTATACTCTGAAAACTATAAGACAATGATAAAGGAACTTGATAATGATACAAAAAAATGGAAAGATATCCCATTATCTTGGATTAGAAGTATAAATATTGTTAAGATGTACATACTACTCAAAACAACCTACAGATTTAATACAATTTCTATCAAAATACCCATGACATTTTTCACAGAACTGAACAAATAATCCTAAAATTTATATGGCACCACAAAAGACGCTGAACATACAAAGCAATCTTAAGGAAAAAAGAGCTAAGCTGGAGGTATGATGGTCCCTGAACTCAGACAATACTACAAAGCTACAGTAATTGAAATAGCATGGTACTGGCACAAAAACAGACACACAGACCAATGGAAGGTAACTGACAGCCCAGACATAAACCCACACACTTATTGTCAATTAATCTACAACAAAAGAGATAAGAATATACAATGGAGAAAAGACTGTCTCTTCAATAAGTGGTGCTGGGAAAACTGGATAGCTACATGTAAAAGAATGAGATTAGAAAATTTCCTCACACCATATACAAAAATAAACTCAAAATGGATTAGAGACCTAAATGTAAGACCCAAAACACTAAAGTTCCTAGAAGACAATACAGGCAAAACACTTTTTGACATAAACTGTAGACATATTTTTTTTGGATTTGTCTCCTAAGACAAAAGTAATAAATGCATTTAAGTTCAAACACATTCTAAGTGATCAATATTTTTTATCCCCCCCCACATTTTGTGTCTTTGATGTCATATTTTACATCTTCATATTTATCCCATCACTGTTTATTGTAGTTATAGTTGCTTTTATAATTTTGTGTCTATGAATCTACATACTGGCCTATTTAAGTGGGTGATCTTCAATCCTTACTTTATATTTGTCTTTTCTAGTGGGATGTTCCCTTTTCTATAGATTCTTGCTTCATTTCCCTTTACAGATGACCCTTCAACATTTCTTTTAGGGTAGGTTTAGTATTGTTGAACTCTTTTAGCTTTTGCTTGTCTGAGAAGTTCTTTATCTCTCCTTCTATTGTTTTTAATTGAAGTACAGTTGATTTACAATATTGTGTTAGTTTCAGGTGTACAGCAAAGTGATTCAGTTATACATAAATATATGTATACATCTATATCTATATTCTTCTTTAAAATTCTTTTACATTATGGGTTATTACAAGATGTTGACTATAGTTCCCTGTGTTATACAGTAAATCCTTGTTGTTTATGTTCCTCCTCTTCTAAATGATAATCTTTCTGGATAGAGAATCCTAGGTTGCAGGGGTTTCCCATTCAGCACTCTGAATATGTCATGACACTCCCTTCTGGCCTGCAAAGTTTCTGTAGAGGAATCAGCTGATAGCCTTATATAGATTTCTTTGTAAATGACTCTATTTTTCTCTTGCTGCCTTTAGAATTCTCTATCTTTAACTTTTGCCATTTAATTATGATATGTCTTGTTGTGAGTCTGTTTGAGTTCATCTTGTTTGGGACCCTCAGCTTTTGTACCTGGATACTGTTTCATTCTTCAAGCTTGGGAAATTGTCAGCCATATTTTCATCAAATACATTTTCAAACACTGTCTTTCTTTTCTCATTCTGGCACCCCTATCATTTGAATGTTGGTATGCTTAATGTTATCTTAGAGATCTCTTAAACTGTTTTCACTTTTTCAATTAGTTTTACTTTTTGCCATTGTTATTGGGTGATTTCCATTATTCTATCTTCTAGATAACTTATGTGTTCTTCTGTATAACTTAGTCTGCTATTCAATCTTTCTGGTGTGTTTTTTATTTTACTATCGAATTCTTCATTCATAATTGGAATTTTTTAATATTTCCTTGTTCCTTGTTAAAATTATGTGTATTTAGATCCATTATTTTCTCTAATGCAGTTAACATTTTTATTACCAATATTTTTAATTCTTTATATGGTAAATTGTTTATTTCTTTTTCATTATTTATTTTTTCAGGGGTTTTCTATTGCTCTTACAATTGAGAATAGTTCCATTGCCTTTTCATTTTGTTTAACTTTCTCTGCCTCTGTGAATTTGGGTGAAACAGTTATCTATTGTGGTCTTGAATGGGTGTTCTTATGTGCTAGTGTCCCTATGCAGACTCTGTGTGCCCAGTGACTATGGTGGGAGGGCTAGATTTGATGTGGACTACAGTCACATATTTCCTCAGGATGTGATGACAGTTATCATCCTGGTAAAAGGTGGGGCTGGAGATAGAGGGGCTAGATCCAGAGATCCAGCAATTCCACTCTTGGGCATATATCCAGAGAAAATGAAAACACTAATTTGAAAAGAAACATGCACCACAATCTTCATAGCAGAATTTTCTACAAAGCCAAGATACGGAAGCAACCTAAGTGTTCATCAGCAGATGAATGGATAAAGAAGATGTTGTATATATATATATATATACAATGTAATATTACTCAGCCCTAAAAAAAGAATACAATTTTGCCATTTGCAACAATTTGGATGCACCTAGAGGGTATTATGCTTAGTGAAATATGTCAGGAAGAGAACATCAAATACTGTATTATAACACTTATATGTAGAATCTAAAAAATAATACAAATGAATGTATATAGCAAAACAGAGATGCACAGATATAAAAAAGAAACTAGTGGTTATCAGCAAAGAGAAGGAAGGGGGGAGGGGCACATTAGGGGTATGAGATTAAAAGATGCAAGCTACTATATAAAATAGGTAAGCAGAAGCTGGAGACAACATGGCAGAATAGAAGGATGTGAGCTCACCCCTTCTTATGGAAACATTAAAATCACAACTAACTGCTGAACAACCACTGAGAAAAAAAATGCTGGAACCTACCAAAAAAATTATCCTACTTCCAAAGACAAAGAAGAAGCCATGATGAGATGGTAGGAGAGGTGCAATAGTGATAAAATGAAATTGCATACATGCCAGGTGGGTGAACCACAAACTGGAGAACAATTATACCCCAGAAATTTTCCAACAGGAGTGAAAGTTCTGAGCCCCACATCAGGCTCCCCAGCCAGGGGGTCTGGCAACAGGAGGAGGAGCCCCCAGAGAATCTGGCTATGAAGGCCAGCGGGGTTTGATCACAGGATTTCCACAGGACTGGGGCAAACAGAAACTCCACTCTTGGAGGAAGCACACAGGGTCTCATGCACACCAGGACCCAGGGAAAAAAGCAGTGACCTCATTAAAGACTGGGCCAGACTTACCTGTTAGTATTGGAGGGTCTCCTGTAGAGGTGGGGGGTGGCTGTGGCTCACAGTGGGGACAAGGACACTGTCAGTGACAGCACTGGTACTGTGCTGAGTACTCATTGGTGTGAGCCCTCTTGGAGGCCACCATTTTCTCACCAAGACCTGGCCCCAACCAACAGCCTGTAGGCTCCATGGCTGGGATGCCTCAGTTCAAACAACCAACTGGGTGGCAACACGGTCCCAAACATCAAGAGACAAGCTGCTTAAAGTCTTCCTGAATAAACAGCTGCCTGATAAACACACCTCCTGACATGGCCCTGCCCACCAGAGGGACAAGACCTGCTCCACCCACAAGTGAGCAGGGTCCAGTCCTTCCCACCAGGAAACATGCACAAGCCTCTTAGACAGCCTCATCCACCAGGAGGCAGAGAGAAGAAGCAAGAAGAACTACAACGCTGCAGCCTAACCAGAATCACAGAAAGTTAGATAAAATGAGACAGCAGAGGAATATGTCCCAGATGAAGGAACAAGATGAAACCCCAGAAGAACAACTAAGTGAAGTGGAGATAGGCAATCTACATGAAAAAGAATTCAGAGTAATGATAGTAAAGATGATCCAAGATCTCAGAAAAAGAATGGAGGCACAGATGGAGAAAATACAAGCAATATTTAACAAAGACCTAGAAGAACTAAAGTAAGAGATGAACAATAAAATAACTTAAATGAAAAATACATTAGAAGGAATCAATGGCAGAATAACTGAGGCAGAAGAATGAATAAGTGAGCTGGAAGACAGAATGATGGAAATCACTGCCATGGAACAGAATAAAGAAAAAAAATGAAAAGAAATGAGGACAGTCTAAGAGACATCTGGGACAACATTAAACAAACCAACATTTGCATCAAAGGGGTACCAGAAGGAGAAGAGAAATAGAAAGAACCTCAGAAAGTATTTAAAGAGATAATAGCTGAAAACTTCCCTAACATGGGAACAGAAACAGTCACCCAAGTCCAGGAAGTGCAGAGAGTCTCAGGAAGGATAAACCCAAGGAAGAACATGCCAAGACGTAGCAATCAAATTGACAAAAATTAAAGATAAAGAAAAAATATTTCAAGCAACAAGGGAATAGCAACAAACAATGTACAAAAGAACTCTAATAAGGTCATCAGCTGATTTCTCAGCAGAAACTCTGCAGGCCAGAAGGGAGTGGCACGATATATTTAAAATGATGAAAGGGAAACACCTACAACTAAGAACACTCTACCTGTCGAGGTTCTCGTTCAAAATCGATGGAGAAATCAAAAGCTTCACAGACAAGCAAAACCTAAAAGAATTCAGCACCATCAGACCAGCTTTGCAACAAATGTTAAGGAACTTCTCTAGGCAGAAAAGAAAAGGCCACAACTAGAAACAAGAAAATTACAAACAGAAAAGTTTACCTGTAAAGGCAAACATACAGTAAAGGTAGGAAGTCATCTGTACAAAAATATGATAACAAAAGCAGCATTTGTGAGAAGAGGAGAGCACAAATGCAGAATACTGGAAATGCATTTGAAACTAAAATAGCAGCAACTTAAAAACAACTTGTTTATATATGGACTGCTATATCAAAACCTCATGGTAACTGCAAACCGAAAATAAACAATAGATACACACACAAAACAGAAAAAGGAATCCAAACACACACTAATGTTAGTCATCAAGTCACAAGAGAAGAGAACAAAAGAGGAAGGGAAGAAAAAACAAAATCTACAAAAACAAATCCAAAACAATTAACAAAATGGCAGTAAAAACATACATATCAATAATTACCTTAAACACAAATGGATTAAATGCTCCAACCAAAAGACAAAGATTGGCTGAATGCATACAGAAACAAGACCTGTATATATGCTGTCTACAAGAGACCCACTTCAGATCTAGGGACACATACAGACTGAAAGTGAGGGGGTAGAAAAATGTATTCCATGCAAATGGGAATAATAAAAAAGCTGGAGTAGTAATACTCAAATCAGACAAAATAGACTGCAAAATAAAGACTGTTATAAGAGACAAAAATGGACACTACATAATGATCAACAGATCAATCCATGAAGAAGATACAACAGTTGTAAATACATATGCACCCAACATAGGAGCACCTCAATATATATGGCAACTACTAACAGCCATAAAAGGAGAAATCAACAGTAACAAAATAATAGTGGGGGACTTTCACACCCCAATTTCATCAATGGACAGATCATCCAGAAAGAAAATCAATAAGGAAACACAGGCCTTAAATGACACATTAGACCAGATAAACTTAACTGACATTTATAGAGCATTCTACCCAAAAGCAGCAGAAAACACATTCTTCTCAACTGCACATGGAACATTCTCCAGGATAGATCATATGCTGGTCCACAAAGCAAGTCTTGGTAAATTTAAGAAAACTGAAATCATATCCAGCATCTTTTTCGACCTCAATGCTATGAGATTAGAAATCAATTACAAGATAAAAACTGTAAAAAACACAAACACGTGGAGGCTAAATAATATGCTACTAAATTACCAATGGATCACTGAAGAAATCAAAGAGAAAATCAAAAAATACCTAGAGACAAGTGAAAAGGATAGCATGACGATCCCAAACCTATAGGATGCAGCAAAAGCAGATCTTAAAAGGAAGTTTATAGTAATATAATCGTAACTCAGGAATCAAGAAAAATCTCAAATAAACAACCTAACCTTATACCTAAAGAAACTACAGAAAGAAGAACAAAGAAAACCCGAACATAGTAGAAGGTAAGAAATCATAAATATTAGACCAGAAATAAATGAAATAGATACAAAGAAAACAATACAAAAGATCAATGAAACGAAAAGCTGGCCCTTTGAAAAGATAAATGAAATCGATCAACCTTTAGCCAGACTCATCAAGAAAAAAGGGAGAAGGCTCAAATCAATAAAATTAGAAAAGAAAGAGGAGAAGTTACAATGGACACCACAGAAATACAAAGGATCGTGAGCTACTACTACAAGCAAATATATGCCAATAAAATGAAAAACCTAGAAGAAATGGACAAATTCTTAGAAAAGGACAGTCTCCAAGACAGAACCAGTAAGAAATAGAAAATATGAACAGACCAATCACAAGTACTGAAATTGAAAGCATAATTAAAACACTCCCAAGAAACAAAAGTCCAGGACCAGAAGGCCTCACAGGCAAATTCTATCAAACATTTAGAGAAGAGTTAACACCTATCTTTCTGAAACTACTCCAAAAAATTGCAGAGGAAGGAAGACTCCCAAACTCATTCTATAAGGCCACCGTCACCCTGATGCCAAAACCAGACAAAGATACCATCAAAAAAGAAAAATACAGGCCAATATCACTGATGAACATAGACACAACAATCCCCAACACAATACTAGCAAACTGAATCCAACAATGCATTAAAAGGATCATACACTATGAACAAGTGGGATTTATCCCAGGGATGCAAAAAATTTTTCAATATCTGCAAATCAATCAGTGTGATCCACCACATCAACAAATTGAAGAATAAAAACCATATTGCCATCTCAATAGATGCAGAAAAAAATTGTGACCAAATTCAACACCTATTTATGATAAAAAAAAAAAACTCTCCAGAAATAAGGCATTGAGGGAACATACCTCAACACAATAAAGGCCATTTATGACAACATACAGCTAACATCATACTCAATAGGGAAAAGCAGAAAGCATTTCCTCTAAGATCAGGAATAAGACAATGATGTCCACTCTCACCACTTTTATTTAACATAGTTTTGGAAGTCCTAGCCATGGCAATCAGAGAAGAAAAAGAAGGAAAAAGAATCCAATTGGAAAATAAGGAGTAAAACTGTCACTTTTTGCAGATGGCACGGTACTATACATAGAATATCCTAAAGATGCTACTAGAAAATTACTAGAGCTCATCAATGAATTCAGTAAAGTTGCAGGGTACAAAATAAATAGACAGAAATCTGTTGCATTTCTATACACTAACAATGAAAGATCAGAAAGAGAAATTAAAGAAACAATCCCATTTAACATTGCATCAAAAAGAACAAAATAACTAGGAATAAACCTACCTAAATAGGCAAAATACCTGTACTCTTAAAATTGTAAGACACTGATGAAAAAAATCTAAGATGACACAAACAGATGGAAAGATACACCATGTTTTTGGACTGAACGAATGATTATCGTCAAAATGACCATACGACCTAAGGCAATCTACAGATTCAAATGGTGCTGGTAAAACTGGACAGCTACAGGAAAAAAAATGAAATTAGAACATTGTTCAATACCACACACAAAAATAAACTCAAAATGGCTTAAAGACCTAAATGAAAGAGTGGATGTTATAAAACTCTTAGAGGAAAACATAGGCAGAACACTCTTTACATAAATCACAGCAAAACCTTTTATGATCCATCTTCTACAGTAATGGAAATTTTTAAAAAGTAAACAAATGGGACGTATATAAACTCAAAAGCTTTTGCACATCAAAGGAAACCATAAACACAACGAAAAGACAACCCGAAGAATGGGAGAAAATATTTGCAAATGATGCAACTGAAAATGGATTAATCTCCAAAATTTACAAACAGTTCATGCGGCTCAATATCAAGAAAAACAAACAACCCAATCAAAAAATGGACAGAAGACCTAAATAGACATTTCTCAAAAGAAGACATACAGATGGCCAATAGGCACATGAAAATATGCTCAACATCACTAATCATTAGAGAAATGCAAATCAAAACTGCAATGAGATATCACCTCACACCAGTCAGAATGGCCATCATCAAAAAGTCTACAAATAATAAATGCTGGAGAGGTTGTGAAGAAAAGGGAACCCTCCTACACTGTTGGTAGGAATGAAAATTGGTACAGCCACAATGGAAAACAGTATGGAGGTTCCTTAAGAAACTGAAAATAGAGCTACCACATGATCCAGCAATCCCACTCCTGGGCATATATCTGGAGAAAACATAGTTCAAGAGGATACATGCACCCCAATGTTCATTGCAGTGCTGTTTACAATAGCCAAGACATGGAAGCAACCTAAATTTCCATTGACAGATGAATGGATAAATATGTGGCACACATATCCAATGGAATATTACTCAGCCATTTAAAAGAATGAAATAATGTCATCTGCAGCAACATGGATGGAACTGGAGATTATCATACTAAGTGAAGTAAGTCAGACAGAGAAAGACAAATATCATATGATATCACTTATATGAGGAATGTAAAAAAAATGATAGAAATGTACTTATTTACAGAACAGAAACAGACTCACAGACTTAGTGAATGAGCTTATGGTTACCAGAGGGAAATGTTGGAGGGGGTGGGATAGATTGGGAGTTTGGGATGGACATGTTCACATTGCTACATTTAAAATAGTTAACCACAAGGATCCACTGTATACCACAGGGAGCTCTGCTCAATAGTCTGTAATAACTTAAATGGGAAAAGAATTTGAAAAAGAATAGATACTTGTATATATAAAACTGAATCACTCTGCTCTACACCTGAAACTAACACAACATTGTTAATCAGCTATACTTTAATTAAAATAAACAAATAAAATAAAACAAATGCATGCAAAACTTTTTCTTTTAAATGTAAGAGAAAGTAGAGGACCCAGGGGAGCACAAAAGGCAGAGAAAGCCTTCATATTTTAATGGAAGAAAATGAATTAGCATAGTATTGGGATAGAGAGAAGATGGCCCAGTAGGTCAAAGGCCAACCTCAAGTTCACTGGGCCAAGCTGAGTCATCTGAAATGATGCCATCTTCAGAGCAGCAAGTATGACAGTCCTCTGGAGGAGGAACTGAACCTCAACAAAAAAAGTAAGTGTCAGCCATACCAATTTGACCTGAAAACCTTTGTGAAATGAGGGTAGAATCAAATAAATTAGGAAAATAACAGATTATTTAAAATTGGGTTTATTAAATATATACCATCTTCACTATTAAAATCACTGACAAACTATATACATAGTATCTTCTTCAATTTGTAAGTAAATTATGATACAAACATTAGTGAAGCCATTAAAATTATGAAACATTGATTGATTTTGAACAATATACAATAAGCCTCTAGACTCATATGGTGAGGCTAGCTTAAGTTTGGTATTTAAACCAGGCAATGGCACCATGAGAAAGAAAAATTATAAAGTCAAGTCAGTTTTGAATATAAATGTGAAAATTCTAATTAAATATTGGCAAATAAAAAAATACACAATGACTAAGTTGGGTTGATCTCAAGATTTCAGTGATGGCTTAACATTAATAGAAAGTCATATGGTCATCTCACTCGATACTGGAAAGCCAACAAATAAAATTCAACACTCATTCATGACTAAAACTCTTAGTAAACTAGGAGTAGAAGGGAACATCTATATCCTAGTACAGATTACCAAAAATCTACAACAAACATCATGCGTATTGGAGAAATGTTTGAAGCATTTCCTTTAGAGTCAGGAACAAAACAAGGGTGCCTGCTTTCACTACCTCGATTCTCTGTTTATTGAAAGTCCAAGCCAGCACAATAAGAAATTAAAGATAAAAGGACTGGAAAGAAAGAAAGATGATGTAAAAATAAGATTGTTTTCATAGTAAATTCAGGAAACTCTTCAAGACAAACTGTGGAATATAATAGGAGAATTTGTCAAGATTACTGGATAAAATATTGATTTACTAAAATTGCATTCAAATATACAATTAGAAATTAGAACATGAAACACACACAACAGCAACAAAAGTTACAAGTTTTCTATGAATAAATCTAACGAAAGATGGGCAAATCCTTTAGCAATAATTACATAAGACTGTAGAAAAATATAAAATAAAACCTAAGTAAATGGGGAGCTACATTACTTTAATAATATTATCAAAAATAAAAAATAGCTAACAAGGATATATTGTGCAGCACATTAGGAAATATAGCCATTGTTTTGTAATAACTTTAAATTGAATATAATCTATAAAAATATTGAATCACAGAAAAGATAAAGTAAAAGGGCTCTTTCCTCATCATTGTTTTATCCTGAAGAGTTTATTCTCTTTTATGCATTTCAATAATCACTTTTTAATTAATTAGCTTCATTCCTCAAAATTTACTAATGGTTCCCAATTGTTTTTCCAAAAGAATATATTTATTATCATGAAATATAAAACCTTCGCCAACTACTACTTATCCAGCTGTCTTTTTTTATTATTATAGTATATTATATGCCTGCCAAAATATTGAAATCTCTTAAGTATGTCATAAGTATTAATTGTTCTTTCCTACCTCTTAAAGTTGTCCATATCATTGAAGAAAGAAAAGGTATAGTTCCATTTTTTATTTTTCTTTGAAAGAGAAAGAATTAATAAGTATCTAATCTGTGATTTTAGCAATGACTTTTTTACTCTTAGGTCCAATCTTGTACTTTCCCATTCCTACTAGACACTTTCACTGGAATATTCAATTATTACATGAAAATATTGAGAAAGCAAACCTATCACTTTATTAAGGCCAATTATCATCCAAGCACAGGACTCAACCAAATATGACTTCATATCATGATTCTTATTTTGTCATTTTCATTCTGTCATTTTCACCGTCTCTTACCAAGGCTTGAATCCTCCTAATTGCTTTGACTCTTTTCTCTCTTTTACCTCTCTCATATCTAATCTTTCTAAACTGGTCCTCTTAGTACTATTAAAATATCTCCTGTTCCAACCACTTTGCACTTGGATAGTTAAAACAATTTCCTTAACTAGAGTCCATAGCTTTGGTCTTTCCCAACCCTATTCCATTTTGGACACTACCCACCAGACTAAATTGCTCCCAATCAATTTAATCCCCTGTGAACAAACCAATAGGCCCTCAAGGATCTCATTTTACCTTACCTTTTGTGCTTCATCCACAAATATTCCCCTACAAAATTCTCAGCTGTACTCAACCTGTTTGTCTCCCTGTTACCTACTACTCACAAAGCTTTCTAGTTTCTATAATTTTTCTTCAACACATGACTAAAATATTACCACATCCACTAAACATTTCAAAATGTCATCCATCTTTAAGATCTTAAACTAATATTCTTCATTAAATCTTTTCCTGACTATCTTAGCCCACAATAGCCTTCCAGTTCTCAGAGATAATTTTCTGAAGCACACATATAGAAACTTGTGCTAGCTACTAAAATATGTCTCCCATAATGCTATTTACAGCTTTTATCTGTAATTAAATATTCATGTTATTACCTTAAATCCCTAGTCAGACATTAAATTATTTGAGTATGGGGACTATTGCCTAATTAGTGTTCTCTTTTTCCTCTTCAGAGGCTACCATTTTGCCATACACACAATTGACATCAATGTATATTTGCAGTTTGATTTCTAAATTACTTAGAACTTGAAACAATAAGAATATTTTAAAGAGGTTAGGGCTATCTAGAGAGCACATATCAAGACTTAGAACACAGAAGCAATAAAGGCAAATAGATCTCTAGACTCTGAATCCTTAGAAACTTCCCATGATCTCAATTTAAGGAAAGAACACTCAATGGGATAGCACCTATTTTGTGGTTGGAGTGGGATTGTTAGAAATTGTAGACATGTCTAGTGGCAAGAAAATCACTACTTAGAATAATATTTTGACGTGTTGATTCACTAGTGAACAAATCCCAATTTCCTAAATCCAAAATGAATAAGTTTTTAGAGCTTGAAAAGAAAATGTATGATTTTCACAGCATTACTTGAGAACATTTCTTTAACCAACATTCTATGCTTGGTGGGAAGTAGATCCTCCTTCTTTGACAGTGATTACATAAGTGTTTTTTATCCTTAATAACAACACATGATTTATAATCTAAACTGGAGTTATTCCTCAATTCAACTTTTAATATTTTGAAAAAGTGAATTTTAAGTTTGTAGATTTTAAGTTCTTATGTACTTGTTCTTTATTATGTAGAACAAAATATAATTTAATCCTGAATACTACATTTTCTAAAGAGACTAACTATAGTGGTATACACCTTGAGCTGTTTCTACACATGCAACTATTTTAATCCTTTTTGCTGAACCAAGTTGGTATAAAACATTTAGTAAATTGAGATAAAAAGAAACCATATTAGTTCTCTTACAGAGTTGACAGGTTTTCAGATTGAATTGATTGTTCAATTCAATTGTAATGACTAAACTCTGTGTGTACATATGCATGTGGATTGAGTCAAGTGCATATAAAACTTGAAGTCATCTGCATTTCTACCAAGAAATATAGTACACATCTGAAATATTTTTTTCTATGAAAGAATTTCTGTACCACTAATGCATTACTTCAGATTGAATTACAGCTGGGGAATTCAATTATTGTTGTTTTCTTTGGTTGATTCCAACCCTCCACTTTTGTCAAATTGTACATCAATTGGGTTATAGGTGACATCTATTTCTAGTACCTTTAGAAAAAGGTAGCTTTATAAATCCTTTTGGTATTGTATTTCAAAAGCAGAAATGAAAGTTAATTCTGTGCTGCAGCATCTCCATGTACAAACAAGACATTTACACATAAATGTATAGTATTTAACTGCCTTTTGTCTCTGATCTCCCTTTAGTGTTGCACATAAAGCAGTATCTTAAACCTTATTCAAATTAATTTAGAAGGACCAGGATAGATAGTGTTGTATGCTATTATTTAGGGCTTAATACATATCAGACTTTTTTACACCTTTTGTATAAACACAGTATTTTAACATTGTAATTGAAGAACTTAAAAGGCAGAGATTTGTTTTCCAAATTGTGAGTAGCATTTGAAATAGGCTTCATCTATTGGTTTTGCAATTAAAAGAATTACTGACACCAGATGTAACCTTTTGGGTTTTAACGATTTTCAAGAGGTTGTTAAAACCTAAAAGTTAGAGGAAATGTACCTCTGTTAGCCATGCAAACAAAACACAGTGCAAATAGTCGATTACTCCTTTAAAACCTAACCTATTATTAAATACCTGAAACTGGAAAGCCATGCAAAAATATCCATCAGAGACAAGGGTGATTTTCTCCTTTCATGAGGAAGATAAAATTACCTTGTGGAAACCACTGTCCTTTTCCGTTATTGAAACCACAGAGAGAAGTCTCTAAAATTTAACCATTTTCAATAACAATAACAACTTTGCTTTTCTTTCATGAATCATTAATCACAGTTTTACATGCATGGTAAAAAATTATCTAGAGTTATATAGGTTGAAAATAAAGATTTGTCCTAGGGGAATAAAACTTAAATATAAATCCTCAAATGTAGATACATGGAATTTTTTTCAAAAAGACATATTGAAATTCTCACAAGTTGGAAAGCTAGCCCCACATCTAAGGACTAATCAGTACAGGAAAAGTATAATTAGATTAACCTTTGGAGTAGAAACAGCCTACATTGGAAAATGAATACCTCCTACATATTCTTAGAACCTGATTCAACTTTAATTAAGTAGGTATTTTATCAAGACGGGAAAAAAACAAAGGAGAAATTTAAAAGTGAGTCTCCAGTGATTTAAAGGTGCCTTCTGTGTAATGTAAATACAAATAAGTTTTCTTTTACTGTCTGATTGTGTCTGAGCTATTATTCTCCTTACCTCTGTAATTCAGGCATTGGGAAGAGAAGAATCTTCATTAAGTTACAGTAAGGGAAAAGGGAAATCCTCATTTGCTTGAACTGTGGGCATTATCAATTAAAATAAAGAAATCATAGAAAAAATGAAAATTGGAAAGTGGCATAATTACAAATTTTGTGTATCACTGTAGTTCAACAATTGTGACAAGGCATATAACTTGTAAAAGCAAATTGAATTTCATTGACTGGGGTCTCAAATAATATGTTCCATCATAGCTATGTGCTTGAGAACAGAAATAGGATTTGTTATGTGTCACATTCTAGCCAGTGTATCTGTGTTTTTGTAAAATTAACTCTTTGTCTAGCCTTGACAGAGTAAAATGAATCTTTAATTTTCACTCAAAGGTGTCAAAACACAAAATTGTTTTCCATTTAAGCCTCTAGAGAGTTTCTTTGTTGGTACTAGATTTTGGTGGCATCATTTGAAGATTTATTTTGAGCCCCTCATTAAAAGCAATGATGATGGGCTTCCCTGGTGGCGCAGTGGTTGAGAAGCTGCCTGCCAATGCAGGGACACGGGTTTGAGCCCCGGTCTGGGAAGATCCCATATGCCGCGGAGCAACTAGGCCCGTGAGCCACAATTACTGAGCCTGCGCGTCTGGAGCCTGTGCTCCGCAACAAGAGAGGCCGCGATAATGAGAGGCCCGCGCACCGCGATGAAGAGTGGTCCCCACTTGCCGCAACTAGAGAAAGCCCTCGCACAGAAACGAAGACCCAACACACCCATAAATAATAAATAAATAAATTAAAAAAAAAAAAAAAAAAGCAATGATGATGAAAGAAAATTATTTCTCGAGGAAAATATTGTTTACTACATTAGTCTTAAATTTGTTCACAGCTCCTGTTCATTAAATGAAAAACTTTTCCCAATCCAGTAATCACAATGCTGTGTTGCAACTGGCACAGGAAATACTAACAAAAAATATTACTTACAAGTATTTATAAGTGTTTTGTAAACAATTAACCAGGACTACTGTGAACATTTGAGATGCTTTTTTCTTTTTCTTTTATCACAAAATCAGTAAGAATTTTCATCAGACTAATTTGGGCATGCTGTTTCCATCTACATCCTCATCCATCACTTAGGGTAATTAGTTTGGCTGCCTCCTTATCATGATGATAACCATGACACCAGCACTGACTGTTCGTGGTTTGGTCCCTGCAGGTTGCAGATGTATCAGCTGTGATATAATCATTACCAAGTACTCACAACCTAATGGGCAGCAGCTTGCTCTTTAGGTCCATTCGTGCATGTGCATTTCCACTCTCCTACTTACTGTTCCTGGAACTTCTGGTTCTGCTCTCTGTGCTCCAGTTTGAAGAGAGAGGAAAGGGAGCCAAGATTCATATTCTGTTTATTTCAATTCTGTCACCCCACTTCCAAGTGGTTTTTACCTGCCTTTCTTCATTTCTGCCTCCTCTCTCCTACCCTTCTCCAAAGTCCATGACCAGGGTATATATGATGGGTTGGTGTTAGGGAGTAGTTAATGGTCTGTATTTGGGATTAAGGAAAGAAGGAGGGGAATTCCAATTTCTTCTCTCCCTGGTTCCTCCTGTATATTCCTAAAGATTTGCTTCTCATGATGTAACTGCCAAATTCTGAGATAGAAATAACTGAATCTTGTACATAGCCATCTTTGGGACCTAGTCATCTTGGTTTATCTTTTTCTTGAAACTTATGAGAAGATTCTCTAAATTGTAATTTGGGGAAGCATATATGGCATATATGTGACATATATAGAGAAATGCTTTTGGAATTCTCAAGTTTTCAAGCTCTGGCTCTCTGCAATTTTACCTCTTGTCTCCTTGTCTTTGAATTATGAAGTATGCTTCTAAAATTTTCTCATCTTAAAAAGAACCTTTTCTTGACCATACCCCAACTATCATACCACTTGTCTTCTTACCTTTTGTAGCAAAAATCATTGAAAGAGTTGTTTGTTTGCCATTTCTGATTTTCTTGTGAACTTACTGCAATTAAGTTTTTGCGCCCACCTCTCCACAGACACTACTCTTATAAAGGTGGCTAATTATTTACATGGTCATATGCAAAGATCAATTTTTAGTCCCAGTCTTATTATCAGCTTTTGACACAGTTGATCATGCCCTCTTTCTTAAATTACATCCTTCATTTGAATTCTGGGACACACTTCTCTGTTAGTTTTCTTCCTACTTCATTTACTGTGTCTTTTGAGTTTCCTTCATAAGTTCCTCTTCATCTTCAAGACCTATTTTGGATGCCTGAGGGCTCAGTCTTTAGACCTGTTCTCTTTTCTCTTTAATCATTCCTTTTGTTGATCTCATTCAATATCATGGCATTAAACACCATCTATGGGCTGATTGTTCCCAATTTTACATCTCCAGCCTGCACCTTTCTCTTAAATTTTAGACTGTATATCCCACTGCTTACTCAACATTTTCATTGGGTGTCTAATAAGTAACTAAAAATTTGCATGACCAAAAGCAAGCTCCTTATCGCCTCTATTTAAATGTTCCTTCTAGAGACATTCCATGTCAGCTAATAACAATGCCATCCTTCCAAATGCTCAGAATAAAAAAATTTGGCGTCAACATTGATTCTCTTCTTTCTCTCACACATTATAACAACTCTTTCAACAAACACTTTGGTCTCTACTTCAAAGCATATCCAGAATCAGACCACTTCTGACCACCTCCATTGCTACCTCCCTGCCAAGACACTATAGTCTCACATCATATCACTGCAGTTTCATTCTGACTACTCTTTCTGTTTCAGCCCTTCTTAAATCAGTACTCAGAGTGATCCTTAAAAACGTAAGTAAAGCTATATCTTTTCTTTGTTCAGAACACTCCAATGCCTTCCAATTGCAGAGGAAAGGCTAAAATCCTTAAAAGACACTAAAAGCTCTTAGGTGATCTGGCTCCCTTTACCTCTCTGCTTGTATCTCCTACTACACTCCCACTTACTCACTCTGCTTCAGCCATACTCAGTCCTCAGGACCCTTACATTTGCTATTCTCCCTGGTTAGAATGACCTTCCCTCAGACATCAGTATCAGTATGGCTAGCTCCCTCACCTGCTTCAGCTCTTTATTCAAATGTTACCTTCTGCGAGATCTTTTATAGCCACCTTATTTAAAATGGAATGACTTTCACCTCTGCCAACACAGCCCATCCCTCTTTTCTAGTTGATTCTTTCCATAGCACTTATCACCATGTAACATTCAATAGATAGATGATAGTTATATATAAACATGGATATGCATATATATATAATATATATAATTTACCTTATGACCTATCTCCTCCAACTAAATATAACCTCCTTAGGAGTACATATTTGTAGATCCTTTATTTAATGCTGTATATGTAGCACGTAGAATACTGGCTGGCACATAGTAGACATTCAATAAATGTTAGTTAATTTAATGAAACAAAAATTAAAGCACTGTTATGGCTCTATTCAATCTGGGCATCATGAATGTTATTCATTTTTACACAATATTATTCATTTAATAATATACATATTAGGATTCATTTTCTTTTCTAAAATCCTAAACCAGTAGTTAGGTCTTTCATTATTACTGAGCACTGTATGCATTTGACGTGTTTCCTTAACTAAGCTATAAAAACTTGTTGGCAGTAAACACTATTGCTTCCACTTTTTTGCATTATACATTTAGTGTCTTTGTATAGCATGCTTAATGACTATTTGATGATGTATATAACTTAAAGGTGACTCAAATAGACATGTTTGTCTGATTTTTACTTCTCTTTGAAAAAGCTTTAATTTGAGATGAAATTTCTATATGTTACCTGAGGCATCCTTTTAGATATTATCTATTTATATTCATATTAAACATACGCTGCATTGTCATTAGGGTTGCAGAATAGAGTTTGGCCATTCAAAGGAATGTGGAATATGCTGATAGCAGAAAGTGAGTTTGACAAGCTATTTGTTCCAGAAATGAAAGCTGAATTTTTTCAAAGTAAACCATTTAAATATGTCATTTTTATTCAGAGAGAGACAAAAAATATCACTGGAGATTTTAAAAACTATCTAAAAGACATAAATATAAATATTATTAATGAGTATGCACTTTTTAGGCAAATATATAACATATTTTTCTCGTATTTCATCAAAACACTGATATTTAAGGAAATAAGACATAATCTGAAATAGAAAACAGAAACTAGAGTCCCTTAATGTCAGGAAGAGTGTCTTTCAGTAAATTTTCAAAATTTAATAATGCTTCCTCCCAGCCACCAGTGAGAACCCTCTCTTCTAGGACTCTATTAATCTGCAGGGACAGGTATGAAGGTGTACACAAGAACTCTAGTCCAAAATATTCTCTTTCACAAAAGGATAAACTCTAAGAAAATATACTTGTTCAAGGTAAACCAGATCTTTCCCATCTATCCACCATTCTCAGATATCTTAAAGTATGTGCCATTCTGGTATTTTCATGAAAGTAGTGCATGATCTCCTTTACCTCGTCTCATGCGTAGGCCAGACAGTCTGGAAAGAAACATGTTTTAGCCATTATGCATGCAGGTTCTAGAGTCAGATGGTCTGGATTCAAATTAAGTTTCCACGACTTATTGAGTGAACTTGAGAAAATTTCTTCCCCCTAGGCCTCAGTTTTATCATCTGTGGAATGGGGATTGAAATAGTACCTACTGTATAAGGTCATTTTGAAGTTTAAATGAGTTAATACTTGTAAAGTCCTTAGAGCCATGCCTGGCCTGAAGTAAGATCTTATTAGGTTTTTATTGCTATTAATATTATTTCAAAAATATTTTGGATGGGATGATGTGTAAGAAGAACAAAGTCTAAATGTGAATTCAACATTTCCTTGGTAGCAAGCAGCACTGTACTTTAGACATTTTCTTCTGCCACTAGATTTCTACTGTTCTGCTCTGCTTAATAACAAGATGGACTGAGGATATTATCATCCACTGTACATTTATTCATGTCATCTGGAACACTTCATATCTTCACTCTACTTAATCAAAACATACTCTTCCTTACATAGTTAAATCGAGTCCCACCTCCTCCATAAAGGCTTTCATGACTACCTGCACTCACAGCATCGATTGGCTATACTAGTCATTAGCAAAGTGATCCTTTCCTGCTTTGTGTCATTCCCTTTTCTGATGTCCTTATTGTTCCTAAATATACTTTTAAGGTCTTTATAGGGAGAGCTCTTTATTAAACCTCTTTACATTCCTACCGCACCTAGAAAACTGCTTTGCAGACATTATAGATTCACAATGATTATTTGTTGATTATGTTTTACTCTATTTTGTACAAGGTAATAATATAATAAGATTGATTTCTCTAAATTTCATATACAAAAAGAAACCTGTCTCATGAGTTTATACTCATCACACACACATAAATGCATTGTCACTTGTCTGCATATAAGCATGCACACACACAATTATCAACAGTGTCATGAATAGTTTCTTTTCTCAGTGAACTGCCATGAAAAAGAGCTCAACTAATGCCTCCCACTTACTGTTTCCACTGAAATCACATTTTGCAGCTTGTTAGTGGGAAAGCACTATGTAAAGGACTCGAGCCACTGTGTTCAGAAATGCCATTGATTGTCTTTATTACTGGAATAACAAACCCCCCAAAATATAATAGCAAGTAATATGCTCATTGCCCTTGGCAGCACCATTAATCTGGGCAGTGAACTACTTCATATAGCTGTGAGTGTTAAACATTAGTTCAGCTTTAAGTAGGTTGATTTTAACAGCCAATTGTGCACTGCAGTCTATCTGAACACTGAAAGCACCTTTCAAACTTAATTTTACAGAAATGTTAATGACCAGAACAAACTCTTGAAGGCAGAAAAGTAATTATTTCAACAGATGAAGGAAAACAGTAAATGAAGACTCATGTTTTAAATGGGTGGCAGAAACTTATCTCTTTTTAAGGAAATGTCCTAAGCTCAAAACACCATGGAGATATTTAAACTGCTGTTTACATAGGAATTTTTTTCATTTGCAAATACAATTCTCAGGGGAAAAAATTAACAGCTTTTGTAAACTTGAGTGAAGCACCATAGGAATATTTGTTTTCAAAGCAGAACTTAATTAGTTTCTAAATGCCTAATTTAGAATAGTTCTACAATTTTCTACAATGATGAGAAATAGGAATAAATTACAAAGAGATAAAATGGGCATAATCAGAAAGAGAAAAGAAAAGTGCAAAAGCTGATGCTGAAAGGCTCTGATATGTGTTAGTATTGTGGTGGTAAAGATGCTGACAGTGAGGTGTAAGTCTAATGAGTTTCATTGCCTCTTTCCAATGCCACTGATGGGTGACTCTGAGAATGTGCTGAAATATTAAACAAAGAGCATAAATGTTGAAAAATATCACAGACTTGGAATTGTTCTCATTATTGCTATGTTGATATTTACAAGTGGATAATTCAAGGTGTAAATTCAAGTTATAAAAGTGTAAAAATAATCAAATCATGATATTGAAAAATACTTTGAAAGAAAATGAACAATTATTTGCTAATAAAATATACTGGGCTAAAATCAGATTTGTGGTAAACCAAGCCTAAAGCATAGGTATTATATATAAACAAAATAATTTCAGTGCTTCATTCTATCAGAATTGTTTCCTTCAGGAACAATGTAATTTTGTTGCACTAAAACTAATACCTAAATTTTACTCTGAAAATTCCATACAGAAAATGCAAGCAATGAAAACTAAGCTAATTACCTAGGTATTCTTGTAACCCAGGCATTCATATTCCTAGCCAAGATTTATGATTCCTTATTAAATGCTATAAGAAACTCTTTCAGGTTCCACTAAGTTAGAATAAAAACTGGAGTCCTTTTCAGAGCATTAAATGGCTTATAGTGGTTTAGAAAGATAAAAATATGGTGAGCTGGTTACCTACATAAATTGGTTCTCTGGATTAGAAAGAATCATTACCACAGTTAGAAATACTTTGAGGTTGGATTTGTAGAGGAAATTTTAGTTTTCTCAGTTAGATTTTCAGCTCCTGGAAAGTAGGAGATGATAGACTTGTGTAGTTCGTGTACTTCCACAAAGCACCTGATCGAATTCTCAATGTGTGTGGGCTTATAATTTCCTTAAAACAATAATAACACAAATATGCCTGTCTCATATAGTAGGGAAAAATATGTCCTTAGGAATTCTATAAATGTCTTTTACTGATGATGGTGTGACTCCATTAAGGCAATTCAACCCAAGATTTCATTTCACATTGTATGTTTAGGGAAGCCATTTCAGAACACTAATTCTATGCAATGGGAGTAGAAATATAGGGTATATTTCTGGCAATTAAAATGGGAATAACAACCCTGACAGTGTCTTTTTCCTTTTTCTCTCACCCTATTTAAATATAGTGTTCTATCACCACTATTCTCAGATGAAGGAAAAAACAAAACACCCATGCCTTATTTTATAATGATTTCATAATCTCTATGTTTTCACAATTTTTGCAGCTATATATAAAGAAGATGAATGGGTACTTTGCACTCTACTTGCAAAGCATGAACACTTCTATAAGGTTAAAATTAGGAACAACAAAAAGCCCTATAGTAACAGTAATAGTTATACAAGTGCCAAGTACTATGCTAAGCACTTTACACTCATTATCTCACTTAATCCTCATAACAACAGCATAAGATTGGTACTATTATTCTCCCATTTTCTAGCTCAGGAAACAGACTTCGAGAGGTTAAAGATGCTTGCCCAAATCACAAAGCAAAGCTCAGAAGTGAACTCATTTCTGTCTAATTCCAGATTCTGAAATCTTAACAACTGTCTCTTAACTACACAGCATAATGCCTGGCTTGTGATACACTGTACTAATATATCAACATTTCACAAACCCAAAAAGTCATATTCTGAAAAAGAACACATGTTAGGATGATGAGGCTTTGGTTTTTGAGTTTTCTTTACAGCAAAGATTCTCAGTCATGCTTGCTAATAGGGACATGCCTAAACTATGTGTTTAAGTAGGCGAACAGGATTCAAGAAGCCAAGATATAAAACCCACCAGGTTTAGCTGTATCCAGCAATGTACACATTTATTTAAAAACAATGTAAAATGCAGTCTTCCACAAAAGAAGCAGTGTCATGAGAAAACTTGGGTTTCAAGTTTTCTAAATGTTGCATTCTCAATATTATGGTGTCACTCTTCATTCACTCTTGACAATGTTGTCAATCAAATAGCAATCTAGTTTTATAAGACTAAACAAAGATCAAAGCAATGATACTGCTGAGTTAACATTATCTTCCCACTTAAACACGTTCATATTCTAGCATCAATATTAACTTCAAGCTATTCTTTCAAAGCAAACAAAATGGTACAAACTTTAGTATCTCTCTGGCTCATGAAAACCATAATTTCTAGACCTACTTCAGATATTTGTGAAACCATGGCTTGAATTTATATTTTTAAGGAATTGTAATTTAAAAAGCCTTTTCAGTTTTTACCTTTAACTATTTTGTATATTTTGTTTAGCAGTAAGAGACAATGTAGTTAAACATGGAATATCATAATTTTCATTCTCACTTTAGATCAATCACAAATGAAAGGCATAAAAAATCAATTTAATAAGTAAATAAGCAAACCAAAACAGTTCAAATGCAACCTTAGCAGACTCATCATCCAGCTGACTTGTAAGTAACTCAGAGTCCAACTCCTGGATACTGTGTCACTATAAGCCTTAGTTTCAAGCAAGCCGTACAACATTTCTATGATGCTCAAATGAAAAGACCATATTATTTTTGGTCTGTTTTCCAAAAGTGTTACCCAGTTAAGTGTCACCATAAACCCAAAATCTACCACAAGAATAAAATAGTTAACATATAGTATGTAAACATGTACTGATGCTATATATTAAGGGATTAACATTTGAGGACATTAGCCATTTCCAGTGAGTTATGCACTGAGCACTTTACAAACTTCTATATACTTAACTAGCATCTGGTGCATACCATCAGAAGTAAGACGCTGTATTAGGCACCAACATGTCAACGGAAAATAACATAGTATTCCTCAAGGAATGCTTTATATCTTAGTTGCTCTTATTATTAGGGCCCCAGAACATTCCAGAATTAAAATAACATTGATTTGATTCTTTGGCTATGATCAATATCCAAAACATGTTATTTTCCTCTGAAAACATTGGTATTTGGCCACATTTGAGAGTTTGACCTTGTCACCTGACCAGCTATTGATAGAAACGGTCAAGAAAGATAACTCTGTAACCATCTCTGAGTAATGGAATTGATGGATTTATAAATGTATCATTTATCCTTGAGTGTCATTTGGTGATGAGAGTTGGTCAGGGAGAAAAGGCAGAATTTTGCTTTATGTTTACAATTGACTGGGGAAAATGAGCTAATCTGATGTGGGGAAACCAGAGGCAATTCAAATGATTATTTACAACTACCTCAAGACTAACGCAGCCAAGAATTCTTCATGATTCTTCAAAAGATGTTTCTGAAGCCAACGGGCTGGCATTTGAGAAGTCTTTGACACTGTGAACTTATGATTCTTCTTTGTTTTTTATTAATTATTCTTATTGGAGTATAGTTGCCTTACAATATTGTCTAAGCTTCTACTGCACAGCAAAATGAATCAGCCATACATATACATATATCCCCTCCCTTTTGGATTTAGGTTTTTAGGTCAGCAGAGTGCATTAAGTAGAGTTCCCTGTGCTACATAGTATGTTCCCATCAGTTGTCTATCTTATACATAACATCAGTAGTGTGTATGTGTCGATCACAATCTCCCAATGTTCCCACCCCACCCCTTCCCCCCTTGGTATCCATACATTTGTTCTCTACGTCTGTGTCTCTATTTCTGCTTTGCAAACAAGGTCATCTATACCATTTTTCTAAATTCCACATATATGAGTTAATATATGATATTTGTTTTCCTCTTTCTGACTTACTTCAATCTGTATGACACTCTCTAGGTCCATATACATCTCTACAAAAGAAACCAATTTCCTTCCTTTTTACGGCTGAGTAATATTCCATTGTATATATGTACCACATCTTCTTTACACATTCCTCTGTTGATGGACCCATTTTTTGACTGGGTTGTTTTTTTGATATCATGAAACTCAATATCAAAAAGCCCCAAAACAACCCAATCAAAAAAAGGGCAGATGCATAATTATTTACAATTGTTATATTTTTTGTGTGTGAAATTAATCCTTTTTTTAACATCTTTATTGGAGTATAATTGGTTTACAATGGTGTGTTAGTTTCTGCTGTATAACAAAGTGAATCAGCTATATGTATACATTTATCCCCATATCCCCTCTCCCTTGTGTCTCCCTCTCAACCTCCCTATCCCACCCCTCTAGTTGGACACAAAGCACTGAACTAATCTCCCTGTGCTATGCAGCTGCTTCCCACTAGCTATCTATTTTACATTTGGTAGTGTATATATGTCAATGCCACTCTCTCACTTCGTCCCAGCCTACCCCTCCCCTTCCCCGAGTCCTCAAGTCCATTCTCTACATCTGCATATTTATTCCTGTGCTGCCCTTAGGTTCTTCAAAACCATAGTTTTTTTTCAGATTCCATATATATGTGTTAGCACACAGTATTTGTTTTCCTCTTTCTGACTTACTTCACTCTGTATGACAAACTCTAAGTCCATCCAGCTCACTACAGATAACTCAATTACATTTCTTTTTATGGCTGAGTAATATTCCATTGTATATATGTGCCACATCTTCTTTAGCGATTCATCTGTCGATGGACACTTAGGTTGATTCCATGTCCTGGCTATTGTAAATGGTGCTGAAATGTACATTGTGGTACATGTCTCTTTTGAATTATGGTTTTCTCAGTGTATGTGCCCAGTAGTGGGATTGCTGGGTCATATGGTGGATCTATTTTTAGCTTTATACGGAACCTCCATACTGTTCTCCATAGTGGCTGTAACAATTTACATTCCCACAAACAGTGTATGAGGATTCCCTTTTCTCCACACCCTCTCCAGCATTTATTGTTTGTAGAATTTTTGATGGTGGCCATCATGACTGGTGTGAGGTGATACCTCACTGTAATTTTCATTTGCATTTCTCTAATGATTAGTGATGTTGAGCATACTTTCATGTGTTTGTTGGCAATCTGTACATCTTCTTTGGAGAAATGTCTACTTAGGTCTTCTTCCCATTCTTGAATTGGGTTGTTTGTTTTTTTGATATTGAGCTGCATGAGCTGCTTGTATATTTTGGAGATTCATCATTTGTCACTTGCTTTTTACAAATATTCTCTCCCATTCTCAGGGTTGTCTTTTCATCTTGCTTATGGTTTCCGTTGCTGTGCAAAAGCTTTGAAGTTTCATTAGGTCCCATTTGTTTATTTTTGTTTTTATTTCCATTTCTCTAGGAGGTGGGTCAAAAAGGATCTTGCTGTGATTTATGTCATAGAGTGTTCTGCCTATGTTTTCCTCTAAGAGTTTTATAGTGCCTGGCCTTACATTTAGGTCTTTAATCCATTTTGAGTTTATTTTTTGTGTATGGTGTTAGGGAATGTTCTAATTTCATTCTTTTACATGTAGCTGTCTACTTTCCCCAGCTCCACTTACTGAAGAGGCTGTCTTTTCTCCATTGTATATTCTTGCCTCCTTTATCAAAGATAAGGTGACCATATGTGCATGGGTTTACCTCTGGGCTTTCTATCCTGTTCCATTGATCTATATTTCTGTTATTGTGCCAGTACCATACTGTCTTGATGACAGTAGTTTTATAGTATAGTCTGAACTCAGGGAGCCTGATTCCTCCAGCTCCATTTTTCTTTCTCAAGTTTGCTTTGGCTATTCAGGGTCCGGTGTGTTCCATAAATATTGTGAAACTTTTTGTTCTAGTTCTGTGAAAAATAACATTGGTAGTTTGATAGGGATTGCATTGAATCTGCAGATTGTTTTGCATAGTAGAGTCATTTTCACAATGTTGATTCTTCCAATCCAAGAACATGGTATATCTCTCCTTCTGTTTGTATCATGTATAATTACTTTCACCAGTGTCTTATAGTTTTCTGCATACAGGCCTATTGTCTAATAAGGTAGGTTTATTCCTAGGTATTTTATTCTTTTTGTTGCAATGGGAAATGGGAGTGTTTCCTTAATTTCTCTTTCAGATTTTTCATCATTAGTTTATAGGAATGCAAGAGATTTCTGTGCATTATTTTTTGTATCCTGCTACTTTACCAAAGTCATTGTTTAGCACTACTAGTTTTCTGGTAGCATCTTTAGGATTCTCTATGTATAGTATCATGTCATCTGCAAACAGTGACAGTTTTATTTCTTCTTTTCCAATTTGGATTCCTTTTATTTCTTTTTCTTCTCTGATTGTTGTGGCTAAAACTTCTTGAACTATGTTGAATAATATTGGTGAGAGTGGGCAACCTTGTCTTGTTCTTGATCTTGGTGGGAATGGTTTCCGTTTTTCACCATTGAGAACAATGTTGGCTGTGGGTCTCTCATAAATGGCCTTTAGTATTTTGAGGTAAGTTCCCCCTAGGCCCACTTTCTGGAGGGTTTTTTTTAACATAAATGGGTGTCAAATTTTGTCAAAAGCTTTTTCTGCATCTATTGAGATGATCATATACTTTTTCTCCTTCAATTTGTTCATATGGCTTATCACATTGAATGATTTGTGTATATTGAAGAAAGATTGTATTCCTGGGATAAACCCTACTCTATCATGGTGTATGATCCTTTTAATGTGCTGTTGGATTCTGTTTGCTAGTATTTTGTTGAGGATTTTTGCATGTTTGTTCAACAGTGATATTGGCCTGTTATTTTCCTTTTTTATGGTATCTTTTTCTGGTTTGGCATCAGGGTGATGGTGGCCTCGTAGAATGAGTTCAGGAGTGTTCCTCACTCTGCTATATTTTGGAAGAGTTTGAGCAAGACTGGTGTTAGCTCTTCTCTAAATGTTTGATAGAATTCGCCTGTGAAGCCATCTGGTCCTGGGCTTTTGTTTGTTGGAAGATTTTTAATCACAGTTTCAATTTCAGTGCTTGTATTGGTCTGTTTATATTTTCTATTTCTTCCTGGTTCAGTCTCAGAAGGTTGTGCTTTACTAAGAATGTGTCCATTTCTTCCAGGTTATCCATTTTATTGGCATATAGTTGCTTGTAGTAATCTCTCATTATCCTTTGTATTTCTGCAGTGTCAGTTATTACTTCTCCTTTTTCATTTCTAAATCTGTTGATTTGACTCTTCTCCCTTTTTTTCTTGATAAGCCTGGTTAATGTTTTATCAATTTTGTTTATCTTCTCAAAGAATCAGCTTTTAGTTTTATAGATCTTTGCTATCATTTCCTTCATTTCTTTTTCATTTATTTCTGTTCTGATTTTTATGATTTCTTAGCTTTTGCTAAGTTTGGGTTTTTTTTTTGTTTTTCTTTCTCTAATTGCTTTAGGTGTAAGGTTAGGTTTTTTATTTGAGATGTTTCTTGTTTCTTAAGGTAGGGTTGTATTGCTATAAACTTCCCTCTTATAACTGCTTTAGCTGCATCCCATATGTTTTGGGTCATCATGTTTTCATTACATTTGTTTCTAGGTATTTTTTGATTTCCTCTTTGATTTCTTCCATGAGCTCCTGGTGATTTAGTAGTGTATTGGTTAGCCTCCATGTTTTTGAATTTTCTACAGAATTTTTCCTGTAATTGATATCTAGTCTCATAGTGTTGTGGTTGGAAAAGATACTTGATACAATTTCAATTTTCTTCAATGCACCAAGGCTTGATTTGTGACCAAAGATATGATCTATCCTGGAGAATGTTCCATGAGCACTTGAGAAGAGAGTGTATTCTGTTGTTTTTGGATGGAAGGTCAATATCAATTAAGTCCATCTTGTGTAATGTGACATTTAAAGCTTGTGTTTCCTTATTTATTTTCATTTTGGTTTATCTGTCCATTGGTGAAAGTGGGGTGTTAAAATCCACTACTATTATTGTGTTACTGTCGATTTCCCCTTTTATGGCTGTTAGCATTTGCCTTATGTATGGAGGTGCTCCTATGTTGGGTGCATAAATATTTACATTACCTATATCTTCTTCTTGGGCTGATCCCTCGATCATTACATAGTGTCCTTCTTTGCCTCTTGTAATAGTCTCTATTTTAAAGTCTATTTTGTCTGATATGAGAATTGCTACTCCAGCTTTCTTTTGATTTCCATTTGCATGGAATATCTTTTTCCATCCCCTCACTTTCAGTCTGTATGTGTCCTTAGGTCTGAAGTGGGCCTCTTGTAGACAGCATATATGAGTCCTGTTTTTGTATCCATTCAGCCAGGCTATGTCTTTTGGTTGGAGCACTTAATCCATTTTTATTTATGGTAATTATTGATATGTTTGTTCCTATTACCATTTTCCTAATTGTGTTTGGTTTGTTATTGTAGGTCTTTTCCTTCTCCTGTGTTTCCAGCCTAGAGAATTCCCTTTAGCATTTGTTGTAAAGCTGGTTTTGTGGTGTTGAATTCTCTTAGCTTTTGCTTGTCTGTAAATGTTTTAATTTCTCCGTTGAATCTGAATTAGAGCCTTGCTGGGTAGAGTAATCTTGGTTGTAGGTTGTTCCCTTTCATCACTTTAAATATGTCCTGCAACTCCCTTCTGGCTTGCAGAGTTTGTGCTGAAAGATCAGCTGTTAACCTTATGGGGTTTCCTTTGTATATTATTTGTTGCTTTTCCCTTGCTGCTTTTTTTTTTTTTAATGTACGCATTTGCTTTTTTTTTAAATAAATTTATTTATTTAGCCTTCATTGCGGTGTGCAGGCTTCTGATTGTGGTGGCTTCTCTTGTTGCAGAGCATGAGATCTAGGTGCATGGGCTTCAGCAGTTTTAGCATGCGGGCTCAGTTGTTGTGGCTCGCAGGCTGTAGAGCACAGGCTCAGTAGTTGTGGCGTGCAGGCCCAGGTGCTCCATGGCATGTGGGTTCTTCCCGGACCAGGGATTGAACTTGTGTCCCCTGCATTGGCAGGCGGACTCCCAACCACCGTGCCACCAGGGAAGCCCTCCCTTGCTGCTTTTAATATGTTTTCTTTTTATTTAATTTTTGATAGCTTGATTAATATGTGTGTTGGCGAGTTTCTCCTTGGATTTATCCTGTATGGGACTTTCTGCACTTCCTGGACTTCAATGACTATTTCCTTTCCCATATTAGGGAAGTATTCAACTATAATCTCTTCAAATATTTTCTCAGTCCCTTTCTTTTTCTCTTCTTCTTCTGGGAGCCATATAATTCGAATGTTGTTGTGTTTAATGTTGTCCCAGTGGTCTCTGAGAATATCCTCAATTCTTTTCATTCTTTTTTCTTTATTCTGCTCTGTGGTAGTTATTACCACTAGTTTATCTTCCACGTCACTTATCCGGTCTTCTGCCTCCGTTATTCTGCTATTGATTCCTTCTAGAGAATTTTTAATTTCATTTATTTTGTTGTTCATCATTGTTTGTTTGCTCTTTAGTTCTTCTAGGTCCTTGTTAAACGTTTCTTGTATTTTTTTCCATTCTATTTCCAAGATTTTTGATCATCTTTACTATCGTTACTCTGAATTCTTTTTCAAGTTGACTGCCTATTTCCTCTTCATTTGTTTGGTCTGGTGGGTTTTTACTTTGTTCCTGCATCTGCTGGGTATTTCTCTGTCTTCTCATTTTGCTTATCTTACTGTGTTTGGGGTCTCCTTTTTGCAGGCTGCAAGTTCATAGTTCCTGTTGTTTTTGGTGTCTGCCCCCAGTGGGTATGGATGGTTCAGTGGGTTGTGTAGAGTTCCTGGTGGAGGGGACTGGTGCCTTTGTTCTGGTCAATGAGGCTAGATATTTTCTTTCTGGTCAGCAAGACTGTGTCCAATGGTGTGTTTTGGGGTGTCTGTGAACTTAAGATTTTAGGCAGCCTCTCTGCTAATGGGTGGGGTTGTGTTCCTGTGTTGCTAATTGTATGGCATGGGGTGTCCAGCACTGTAGATTGCTGGTCATTGAGTAAAGCTGGGTCTTAGGGTTGAGATGGAGATCTCTGGGAGAACTCTTGCTGATTGATAGTACATCAGGCCAGGAGGTCTCTGGTGGTCCAATGTCCTGAACTCAGATCTCCCACTTCAGAGTCTCAGGCCTGACAACCAGCTGGAGCACCGAGACCCTGTCAGCCACATGGCTCACTCTGGGCTTCTATATCTACGACTGGCTCTGTAGAGTGTGGGCCACTTTTCCGGAAATTGTCCAAGGAGAAGCACGAGGGCACCAAGTGTCTTGAAAATGCAAAACCAGTGCAGCGGCCACCCTGTCATCCAAGACAACCAGAAACCTCCCCAAAATGAGTGGGGTAAAACCGAAGACTAATTGGGAGCCACTGTGCTCATGGAAAAGAACCTGAACCAGACCCCTGTGGACCTGCATGCCCTGGATTCTGCTCCCACAGACCCCCCACCACTGTGATTCCTGGGAGAACCCCTTCCTGATGGAGCAGGTTAAACTCATTCAGAAGAGGGATGACCCTTGATTTCCTCCTTGGTTTTGTTGGTGCCGGTCCTCCACTAGCTTCCTCCTCTCACAGGCTGAGAGGGGGTACAGCCTGCACAACTGAGCCAGCTGCAGCAGTCGCCACAGCCTTCCATTCATAGCAATTTTTTTTTAAATTTTTATTTAGTCCACGAAATCATTTTTTTGTTTCATGGATTGTGGTTTGGAATTTTTCTATGAATCTTTGCCCCATCCAAAATCAAAATTTAATCTCCAAAATTTTCTTTATTTTAATTAATTTTATTGGAATATAGTTGCTTTACAATGTTCTGTTACATTCTGCTGTACAGCAAAGTGAATCAGTTATACATATACAGATATCCCCTGTTTTTTGGATTTCCTTCCCATTTAGGTCACCACAGTGCATTAAGTAGAGTTCCCTGGGCTATACATTATGTTCTTGTTAGTTATCTATTTAACACATAGTATAAATAGTGTATATGTGTCGATCCCAATCTCCCAATTCCTCGCACCCACCTCCCTATCCCCTTGGTATTCATACATTTGTTCCCTACATAAGTGTCTCTATTCCTGCTTTGTAAATAATATTGTCTAAACCATCTTTTTAGGTTCCACATATAAGTGTTAATATACGATATTTGTTTTTCTCTTTCTGACTTACTTCACTCTGTATGACAGTCTCTAGATTCATCCACGTATCTACAAATGACCCAATTTCATTCCTTTTTAAGGCTGAATAATATTCCATTGTATATATGTACCACATCTACTTTATCCATTTCTCTGTTTATGGACATTTAGGTTGCTTCCATGTCCTAGCTATTGTAAATAGTGCTGAAATAAACATTGGGGTGCACATGACTTTTTGAATTATGGTTTTCTCAGGATATACGCTAAGTAGTGGGATTACTGGGTCATAAGGTAGTTCTATTTTTAGTATTTTTAAGGAATCTCCATACTGTTTTCCATAGTGCCTGTATCAATTTACATTCCCATCAAAAGTGTATGAGGGTTGCCTTTCCTCCACACCCTACCCAGCTTTTTTTTTTCTAGATTTTTTAATGATGGCCATTCTGACTGATGTGAGGTGATATCTCATTTTAGTTTTGATTTGCATTTCTCTAATAATTAGTGATAGTAAGCTTCTTTTCATGTGTTTGTTTGCCCTCTGTATGTCTTCTTTGTAGAAATGTCTTATTAGATCTTCCACCCTTTTTTTTATTGGGCTGTTTGGTATTTTTCATATTGAGCTGCATGAGCTGCTTGTATATTTAGAGATTAATCCTTTGTCAGTTGCTTCACTTGCAAATATTTTCTCCCATTCTGAGGGTTGCCTTTTTGTCTTGTTTATGCTTTCCTTTTCTGTGCAAATGCTTTTAAATTTAAGTAGGTCCCATTTGTTTATTTTTGTTTTTATTTTCATTACACTAGGAGGTGGTTCAAAAAAGATCTTGCTGCAATTTATTTCAAAAAGTGTTCGCCTATGTTTTCCTCCTACCATTACACTTAAGGTAACTAGAGAGTGAAGAACAAACTAAACCCAAAGTTAGCAGAAGGAAAGAAATCATAAAGATCAGATCAAAAATAAATGGAAAAGAAATGAAGGAAACAGTAGCAAAGATCAATAAAACTAAAAGATGGTTCTTTGAGAGGATAAAAAAAATTGATAAAACATTAGTGAGACCCATCAAGAAAAAAAAAAGGGGGAAGACTCAAATCAATAGAATTAGAAATAAAAAAGGAGAAGTAACAACTGACACTGCAGAAATGCAAAGGATCATGAGAGATTACTACAAGCAACTCTATGCCAATAAAATGGACAACCTGGAAGAAATTGACACATTCTTAGAAAAGTACACCCTTCTGAGACTGAACCACGAAGAAATAGAAAATATAAACAGACAAATCACAAGCACTGATATTGAAATTGTGATGAAAAATCTTCCAACAAACAAAAGCCCAGGAACAGATGGATTCACAGGCGAATTCCACCAAACATTTAGAGAAGAGCTAACACCTATCTTTCTCAAACTCTTCCTAAATATATCAGAGTGAGAAACACTCCCAAACTCATTCAATGAGGCCAGCAACACCAACACCCTGATACCAGAACCAGACAAAGATGTCACAAAAAAAGAAAACTACAGGCCAATATCACTGATAAACATAGACACAAAAATCCTCAACAAAATATTAGCAAACAGAATCCAACAGCACATTAAAAGGATCATACAGCATGATCAATTGGGGTTTCTCCCAGGAATGCAAGGATTCTTCAATATACACAAATCAATCAATGTGATACACCATATTAAAAAATTGAAGGAGAAAAATCATATGATCATCTCAATAGATGAAGAAAAAGATTTCAACAAAATTCAACACCCATTTTTGATAAAAATCCTCCAGAAAGTAGTCATAGAGGGAACTTACCTCAAAATAACAAAGGCCATAGATGACAAACCCACAGCCAATATCGTTATCAATGGTGAAAAACTGAAACCATTTCCACAAAGATCAGGAACAAGACAAGGTGGCCCACTCTCACCAATATTATTCAACATAGCATTGGATGTGTTAGCCACAGCAATCAGAGAAGAAAAAGAAATAAAAGGAATTCAAATCAGAAAAGAAGAATAAAATTGTCACTGTTTGTGGATGACATGATACTATATATAGAGAATCCAAAAGATACTACCAGAAAACTATTAGGGCTAATCAATGAATTTGTAAAGTAGCAGGATACAAAATTAATGCACAGAAATCTCTTGCATTGCTATACACTAATGATGAAAAATCTGAAAGAGAAATTAAGGAAAAACTCCCATTTACCATTGCAACAATAAGAATAAAATACCTAGGAATAAACCTAACTAAGAGACAAAAGACTTGTATGCAGAAAACTATAAGACACTGATGAAAGAAAATAAAGTTGATACAAACAGATGGAGAGAAATACCATGTTCTTGGATTGGAAGAATCAACATTGTGAAAATGACTCTACTACCCAAAGCAATCTACAGATTCAATGCAATCCCTATCAAGCTACCAATGGTATTTTTCACAGAACTAGAACAAAAAATTTCACAATTTGTATGGAAACACAGAAGACCCCCAGCTAGCCAAAGTAATGTTGAAAAAGAAAAATGAAGGTGGAGGAACCAGGCTCCCTGACTTCAGACTATATTATAAAGCTATAGTCATCAAGACAGTATGGTACTGGCACAAAAACAGAAACATAGATCAATGGAACCGGATAGAAAGCCCAGAGGTAAACCCATGCACATATGGTCACCTTATTTTTGATAAAGGAGGCAAGACTATACAATGGAGAAAAGACAGTCACTTCAATAAGTGGTGCTGGGAAAACTGGACAGGTACATGTAAAAGAATGAAATCAGAACACTCCCTAACACCATATACAAAAATAAACTCAAAATGGATTAAAGACTTAAATGTAAGGCCAGACACTGTCAAACTCTTAGAGGAAAACATAGGCAGAACACTCTATGACATAAATCACAGCAAGAGCCTTTTTGACCCACCTCCTAGAGAAATGGAAATAAAAACAAAAATAAACAAATGGGACCTAATGAAACTTAAAAGCTTTTGCACAGCAAAGGAAACCATAAACAAGACGAAAAGACAACCCTCAGAATGGGAGAAAATATTTGCAAATGAATTAACTGAAAAAGGATTAATCTCCAAAATTTACAAGCAGCTAATGCAGCTCAATATCGAAAAAACAAACAACCCAATTCAAGAATGGGCAGAAGACCAAAATAGACATTTCTCCAATGAACATATACAGATGGTGAATAAACACATGAAGGGATGCTCAACATCACTAATCATTAGATAAATGCAAATCAAAACTACAATGAGGTATCACCTCACACTGGTCAGAATGGCCATCATTAAAATATCTACAAACAATAAATGCTGGAGAGGGTGTGGAGAAAAGGGAACCCTCTTGCACTGTTGGTGAGAATGTAAATTGTTACAGCCACTATGGAGAACAGTATGGAGGTTCCTTAAAAACCTAAAAATAGAACTACCGTACGACCCAGCAATCACACTACTGGGCATATACCCTGAGAAAACCCTAACTCAAAGAGAGTCATGTACCACAATGTTCATTGCAGCTCTATTTACAATAGCCAGGACATGGAAGCAACCTAAGTGTCCATTGACAGATGAATAGATAAAGAAGATGTGGCACATATATACAATGGGATATTACTCAGTGAATAAAATGAATATTTTTCGTTTAAAAAGAAATGAAATTGATTAGTCTGTAGTGAGTTGAATGGACCTAGAGACTGTCATACTGAGTGAAGTAAGTCAGAAAGTGAAAAAGAAATACCATACCCTAACACATATATATGGAATCTAAAAAAATAAAATAAAATAAAAAAAGGTTCTGAAGAACCTGGGGCAGGATAGGAATAAAGACTCATACTTATAGAATGTACTTGAGGACACCGGTAGGGGGAAGGGTAAGCTGGGACGAAGTGAGAGAGTGACATGGATATATATACACTACCAAACGTAAAATAGATAGCTAGTGGGAAGCAGCCACATAGCACAGGGGGATCAGCTCAGTGTTTTGTGACCATCTAGAGGGGTGGGATAGGGAGGGTGATAGGGAGACACAAGAGGGAGGGGATATGCGGATATATGTATACCTATAGCTGATTCACTTTGTTATACAGCAGAAACTAACACAACAATGTAAAGCAATTATACCTCAATAAAGATGTTAAAAAAAAAAAAGACAACGGAATTCAGATTGTCTATACTGTGTAAACCATTATGCCTAGTATACATTAAAAATTAGTAGGCATGCAGTGAAGCATTAATATGGTGATGCTGCAGATTTGGGAATTAATGGACACATTGTTTTCAGGTGTAGATAAAATGTTGTCACAGATAGACTATATAAGAGTCCATAAATTAAGTATTAATATTAAAGAATGCCAAACAATCGAATTCTTATAGACTATGTCCCCTAAGCAAAATATAATTATATTGGAAAAAGTGATAAAAGGAAATTAGAAAAATGTGAATTGCATAAAAATATAGCATGCCAACTCAGGGGGACTGCAGGTAAAGTATTTGTAGAGAAAAATTCTTGCTTTAAATTCATATATTACAAAAGGAGAATGTTCTTAAATCAATAATCAACATTTAAAAATGGGCGGAAGACCTAAATAGACATTTCTCCAAGAAGACTTACAGATGGCCAACAAACACATGAAAAGATGCTCAACATCACTAATTATTAGCGAAATGCAAATCAAGACTACAATGAGGTTCTCACACTGGTCAGAATGGCCATCAACAAAATATTTACAAACAATAAATGCTAGAGAGGGTGTGGAGAAAATGATCCCTTATACACCGCTTGTGGGAATGTAAATTGATACAGCCACTATGGAAAACAGTATGGAAGTTCCTTAAAAAACTAAAAATAGAACTACCATATGACCCAGCAATCCTACTACTGGGCATATACCCAGAGAAAACCATAATTCAAAAAGACACATGCACCCCAATGTTCATAGCAGCACTATTTACAACAGCCAGGACATGGAAGCAACCTAAATGTCCATTGACAGAGGAATGGATAGAAATGATTCTTCTTTGGACTCCACAGATTTCTTAAAGCCAAGAATTACTGACCACTATAATTTTGCTGTGAAAATTCATGCATCCACATGAATATTGTATATTGATGCTTGAATAAAAAAATAAGCAAGTGGCTCATATACAGTCACTGATGGGTATGTGTTTACGTGTGTATCTGTGCTTTAAAATTAATGGTGATGTCACTGAGCATTCCCCATATAAAATGAGAGCAGGGTAAAAGGTCATTGTAATTACAGTCTTCTACTACTGGTAAACCTGCAGAATCTCACAGAGCTTCTGGTATCATTTTGGGTGTCAAAATCAATAACAGCATCCTGTCCTTAAAATAATAAATGTGACCCGTAAGGTGAAATGACTTTACCTCAACCTACTGTGATACTGCCTAGAATATGAAAATGTCTATGTCTTTGATTCTTATATGACTATACAACTATATGCTTTCATGATTATAGAATTTTTAAAAATCATAAAGTCATATTGTAACACTCCAAATTATATCAAATGAGTTAGTAATATACATATCTTGGCATTTTTATAAAAATTAGTTGGAATATATGCAAAATAATCTTTTTTAAGATATATAGATTTATCATTTAAGTTCTTTTTATCATAAGGTTACTGAACCCTCTCCAAGATCAATTATTTTCCAATAATTGCTAGCAAACTCTTTCTAGATTCTACTGGTTTTCTTCCAAATAGAAAGAGACAATTAGAAAAACAGAGCTGACAGTTTTCAGTGTTTTACCTAGAATGAATTTGAAAAATGTGCAGCCTTAAAAAGGAAATGTAAATATAATTACTTTCAGAAGCGGACACTACTAATCACGAAGCTCTGCCAAACACACAATCTTTCTCTTTATTTTTTATATTGATAATTTATTGGTGTTCCAAAAAATCCATTAATCACTTTAGAAATATCAAATGTGATGAGAGAATCCATGTTTAAGTTTGGCTTAAAGCTGTGAATGATTTTTTACTTAGAAATACTATTCCATATACTACCCTACAGGGAAAATATTTGTCATGATATATTATAGCAATAATAGAGCCACTTCTTAATTATCCATAAAAGGAAGATGCCAAAGAAAGGAAAATCTAATACAGGGGATAATTCAAAGCAGCGAATTCATTTGATTGTGAAAGATGTTATATAATTTTACGATAATTTTCCTTTCTAACTGCTTTGCTTAAACTATAGCATGCTCCCAAATCTCAATTTTCTGAGCAAAAGCAGACTTAATTTCCCCCATTCTAATCCATCCTGCAAATGACCAATAGATTTACCTTTCAAAAACAGTGTTTTGATCACACTACTCTAAGACCTGTAAAATAAAATATTAACACTTTACCCTGAAACTCCTGATGTTCTACAGCTGGATCCCACTGACCTTTCCTGCCGTGTCATCTAGAAGTCTCTAATGGATGAACCCTTTTCTTAACAGGAAAAAACAGCATGCTCAGTGTCCAGAAGATATTTTATGAAGGTGGTCAGGCAATGAGTTATAGGGCAAAGAACATGCACACCTGTGTTCAGATTTTGGTGTAATGCTTACTAGCTGTGTCAAAGTGGCCAAATTGCCTACTCTTTCTGTTCCTCAATTGTCTCACCAAGTTCTTTGAGAAGAAACCATATTATAAGCATTTTGTGTGTATTTGTTGATTGCTTAATTCATTAAATGTAGTTAAATATATCCTAGGCCACCTGAGTTAGCTTGAGATATAAATTTGCCAAAGAGAATTTAGAGTGGCAAATAACAGAAAAGGTCAAATTAAGAGTTGACATCAGTTATAATTCAGTTAATAGTAACTGGAGAAGTTTCTAAGAGCCTGTACTGTAATTATTTACACACATGGATTCTCAGAGTACCACTCACCCACATTTCTGGCAAGTGCCTCCTTTCTTGATGCTTTCTAGAGAAAACACAATTATCATTTGAATACTTAAGGGACATTTCTTTCTTTGTGATATTTTGCCTAAACTAGGGAGGAAGGAGAGAAATATATGTTTAAATAATGTTACAAGTAAAATACAAATTAGGAGCATTATAGAAGATAAATATTACTTCAGAGGTTCTAGCCAATGAATTAACCCCATTCAAATCTTATGCAGCCCAAAAGCAGATAAATCACAGGGATTTTGGTGGTATTAATTTTCTTACAATAGTGAAATTTTATGATCAATTAAATCTCTAATGTTAAATTAATTATTAAAGACAGTTGTGCACTGCAATGATTCACTGGATATAGGTCAAGTCTACACAAGGTTAAACAAGTGTTTTTTTTTCGGTATTGGTGATCTGTTTCAGGAAAACTTGTTTCTGCTACTTTACAAAATGGGGAAGGAGAGAGTTTAAATGTATCACTAGAATAAATCAAACCATATCAATTAGCTGCAAGTGAGATATCGGTCTGTCCATCAGCTATCAATTTGTTTCAACTGTAGGTATTAAGGATATAAGCAAGGCTGGGCTGAGTACTACTGGGAGGAAGAACAAATCCCTGGACTCAAGATATTAAGAACCTTGATGGTGGAAAAAAGATAGAGAGGTTTGGAATTTTGTAAAAGCAACTCACAAAAGAAAACATTATAGAGTAAGTTAGTGTTGATACCAGAAAAGTCTTCAAGGAACTATCCTTTAAAAGCTGATTAGGATTTCAGTTAGGTAAAGGTGGAGTGTGAGGCTTTTCCAAATTTAGTCAATAACATGAACAAAATAGCAATTTATAAAGTATACAGGTAGAAATGCGTGGTGCACATTCAGCAAACAATTGTTTAATCTAATTTGGTGCAGAAAGAGGCAATAAAGCTAGAGATAAAATTTGAAGACGTGGTAAATGCAGTGGTGTATTGAAACTGGTTCACACTAGTTTGCCAGAGGTGACTATTAGCATCTCTTTTCATGTCTGCATTCAGTGACATCATAGTGTCATAGTGTTAGCTTGAAACTGGCCATAGTAGAAGAATTTACACCACAGAATTTGGCAAATGCTCCAAATCAGCACTGTTTGTTATTTATTTATTGAGAGCCAGTTGACGAACCCTTTTCAGGACACTACTGTGTTTAAGAATTACAATGCCAGGGTCAGGAAAATATTTATCTTAGGAAACAAGTGTGAGGCATTGGAGAATTTTAGCAGACAAATGATATAATTTGTGATATATCACAAATGATATAATTTCCCTAGAGCTGGAAGTTAAACCCACAGACATGGACAGGATTTTTAAGAGAGAAAATATTTACAGAAAAAAAGAGTTATGAGGAAAGAATGTTAGGGAACATCTAAATTTGGAGGAGGGAAAGAAGCTGACCAATGAAATACAGAAAAAAAGTATCCAGAAAGGAAAGAATGTCAGGATAGAGCCAAGTCATAGAAGAAAGAAGGCAGTTTCAAGAATGAAGTGCTACTGGTGAAAGAAAGACATTAGCTTCCAAATTTCAGATTTATAAAAGGCCCTGAGGGGGAAAATAGGCAAAATGACATGCTTTGGGTTATGTACACTACTAGGTTTCTGTACATTTACTACATAACACATAGTTCTACAATTATATTGAGAAACAAAAGATTAAGTGTAGAATGGGTTTTCCTAGAATGTCATTAAGGCCTATAATAATCTTATTTTAAATACCAATTCATATGTAAAAGAAAAGGAAGAAGAGAGTAAAAACTTAATGATTCAGTGCCACCATGTTAAACACCATGCATTAAAAATGGTGTTGCTGTGGTTTTACACTGGCATAATTCTTACTATCACATGCTCTACTACTGACAAAAAGCCCTCACCCAACCTTTTTAAAGACCTATAATTGATATCTAAAATGTGTATAGTGCAAAGTACTTTCATAAACATCATTTCATTTAAATTTTCTAACAACACAGTGAAGTATTATTCCCGTTTCACCAATGAGGTAACCAAGGTTGAGAAATGTTAAACGATTTATCCAATGTCACACATCAGACAAATGAAGAGTGTGGGAATAGAACCCAGGCCTTCTGATTCCAAGTCCAGAATTATTTTTCCTACAATATGCTGTTTCACATCTTCCCCTTGTCTTATTACTTATTAAATTGCAGAGCCATGCTCCTTAATTGAATTAACACCTAAACTTAATGATTTGGTACAGTGTCTTGATATACTAGGAATGACTAAGACATAGTGAATAAGAATGTGTCCAATGACTTGTGTATGAGACCTAGTTCTTCTTGCATGTGACTTTAGACAAGAAATTTTACTTCCCTGGGCCTCAGTTTTCTCATATGTAAATGAGAAATATAATGTGAAGATTTAATGAGACAATCCATGCAAAGCACTTATAACAATTCATGGCACATAATAAGTTCTTAATAAATGCTAGATACATTAGCACCCCCCCTTATCTGAGGGCGATACATTTCAAGACCCACAGTGGATGCCTGAAACCGCAGATAGTACTGAACCCCATATATACTGTTTTTTTACATACCTATGATAAAGTTTAATTTATAAATTAGGCACAGTAATAGACTAACAACAATAACTAATAATAAAATAGAGCAATTATAATATATACTGTAATAAAAGTTATGTGAGTATGGTCTCTCTCTCTTAAAATATCTTATTTTACTGTACTCACACTTCTTCTTGTGATGATGTGAGATGATAAAATGCCTATGTGATGAGATGAAATGAAGTGAATGACATTGGCATTGTGACGTAGTATTAGGCTACTATTGATCTTCTTATGATAGGTCAGGGGGATAATCTGCTTCAGTTGATCTTGGATCATCCAGCCATAACTATGTGGATGGTTGGATGTCAGGAGCAGAAGATGTTGATGGTTGGGGATCCCAGATGGGATGGAATAGGGTGGCATAAGATTTCATCATGATACTCAGAATGGCGTGCAATTTAAAACTTATGAATTGTTTATTTCTGGGATTTTCCATTTAATATTTTCAGACTATGGTTGACTTTGGGTAACTCAAACCATGGAAAATAAAACTGCAGATAAAGGGGAACTACTGTACTTAGATTACTGAATTGTGGAAAGCAAAACCCACTTGCAGATATTCAACAGTTAAATGTGTTTTTATGTGGGGCTGAGATCTTTCTGGATTGATGGCCCTCTGATAAATAAGTGCTGGAACTTACTAACTGTTCCATGTAACGTGGAACAGTAAGTTTCATAGATAAACCACTGACGTGTGCTTATCATATTATATTTTGCCTTTAACTAAATGTAAATAGACCCTCCTTATAGAGTACCACTATCTAAAAAGTAGTATTTACAAGTTTTTGAAACAGCTATAACAGATGTCACGATAGTCCAAATTACATTCAGAAACAACAATAACAAGGAATAAAATTTCAAACAAAATAAGCAGTTTTTTTGTGAACATCAATACTTTAGAATGATTTAAAATCTGTTTTACAGATGCAAACAGATTTTTTATATGCACATAATACATTTTCAATAAATTGAATATAACCATTATAAGAAACAAAAAGGATGGTCTTTTAAAATTATTTTTTGCAAAGCTGTTTCCATAGCAAATATCATTATTTATCAGTTTTGAAATCAGACCAAATGCTAACAGTGGAAATGCACAAATCTTGGCACACAGTATAAAGAATGGCAATCTCTCCCATTTTCAAAAGCAGTTTTGCATCAAATTTACACATTTGTCAAGTTCTTATCTCAAAGCTCAAGCACTGTTAACATATTTTTCAGAAATCATACTCTATTTCTAATAATTTCCTCATAGTTGATTTTCTAAAAAAGAACAAACAGGAAACATTAATTGCTGCCAGATACTGTTACCTGTTACTTCTTACTTGTGCATATAACAAAAAAATGGACTCAAGAGATTGAAAAAAAAACAATAGCTACTTCATTTGTTTTCATATTCTATTCCTTTATTTTGTAGTTACCTTCACATTGTGGTATCATTTGTCTTTGTTTTTCAGATGTCAAATCTAATGTTAGGGCATGGTTGTTCATTTTTACCATATCTTTGGAACTAAGAATCTTTATGTCTCTCTTTATGATAGGCAGAATAATGACCCTACTCCAAAGATGCCCAGATCCTAAGTCTTAAAAGCTGTGAATACATTACCTTACAAGGCAAAAGGGAATTTGTAGATGTGATAAAGCTTAAGGACATGAGATCAGGAGACTATTCTGTGTTATTAGGATGGGCCTAGTGTAACTGCATGAGTCATTAAACACGAAGGGAGAAGAGTGGGTCAAAGAGATACAACATGAGAAGATCTAAACCCACCATTGCTGGCTTTGAATATGGAGGAAGGAGGATGTGAACTAAGGAATGCAGATGGCCTCTAGAGACTGGGAACAGCCTTCACGTGATAGCCAGTGTGAACACAGGGACCTTAGTCTTACAACCACAAGGAACTGAATTCTGCCAACAATCCAAAAGACCAGGATATAGATTCTCCCCTAGAGCCTCCAGAAAGGAAAACCCACTGCCAACACCTTGATTTTAGTCTAGTAAGGGCCATACCAGACTTCCCCAACCTACTGAAATATAAGATAATAAATTTGTATTGTTTTAAGCCAGTAAGTTTGAGATAATAGGCTATGGTAGCAATATAAAACTAACACTGTTTATAATAAATTATTATATACAGAAGTTTCTACAGATTTTGTTACAATTTTTCTTGACAAGATGAATAAAGATAAAACTTGGACTTCATAAGGATCATCTCTCTGTTATCTGTGACTATAAAAAATGCAGCCACCAAAAAAAATGCAGCCATTCTCATTTGCTATGTGCTTCACTGAGGAAAATAAAACATAATTATTTGTTAGATCAATTAAAATATATGAAACAACAGATATTTCAAATCAAGTAGGAATCTGATGGAGGCCTAAATGTAAAGATTTTCCTTCTTTTCTGAAATTCAAATTCAGATTACGTATCTGGAAAGAGAATCTTAGCTAAGTATTTTGAAAGAGAAACAGCTACACTGGCAAGACATTGAAGATATTTAATTGTGCTGATGTAAGGCACATGAGAGATGGAAAGGAAACCTTAGTAGATATGAATCTGCTTCTATTGGTTTCTTTAGGGCTCAAAAATTTGCTTTTAATTGTTTATTTTACTAATAATTATGAAAGGATCCTAATAATAATTATGGAGAAATTCTATCTTTGACACTTTCATTTTTAAAACAAACAGAAAACAAACCTACCCTGCATATAAATAATTTTAAATTGACAATGTAAAAAAATAGTCTCATATTCGTCAATACAACTGATTTTCAGACCAACACTGAGATGCCACATATTATTTCCTTCCTACAGATAAGGAAACTAAGGCTTAGAGAGATTAACTTGTCTAATTTTTCATTGATTAATTACTTAACTAATTCATTTATATTATCAAAGGTCAATTATTTACTAGATACATTAGCTAGTATGTTGGAAAACTGTGACAAAGGACTTAGAGCTTTTAATTCAAATATGTTTCCCACTCTGATAGTTTGCTTGTAATAATATTTAAGTGGGAGGTTGACATCTTAAAAAAGACTGTGCCTTCCTGAATCTGAATTAGCAACATGCAGACAGATCTCTACTATTTCTATTCATTACAGAGAATAAAAAATACTCTATTTTCCCAACTATCTGGGAGCTGGCTTCCAGATTCCAGGGACGAGTAAAGCACCTTACCAATGGAAGACCCTCAAAGAAAATATATGAAAGGGTGGGAAATAAATTCACCTTTCTCTCATTTCCACACCCACAAAGTAGTACAAGATTTTTGAGGATTTATTTTTTATTCTTTTTAAACATCTTTATTGGAGTATAATTGCTTTACAATGGTGTGTTAGTTTCTGCTTTATAACAAAGTGAATCAGCTATATATATACATATGTTCCCATATCTCTTCCCTCTTGCATCTCCCTCCCACCCTCCCTATCCCACCCCTCTAGGCGGTCACAAAGCAGTGAGCTGATCTCCCTGTGCTATGTGGCTGCTTCCCACTAGCTATCTATTTTACATTTGGTAGTGTATATATGTCAATGCCACTCTCTCACTTCGTCCCAGCTTACCCTTCCCCCTCCCTGTGTCCTCAGGTCCATTCTCTACACCTGCATCTTTATTCCTGCCTGCTCCTAGGTTTTCCATAACCAATTTTTTTTTTAGATTCCATATATATATGTGTTAGCATACAGTATTTGTTTTTCTCCTTCTGACTTACTCCACTCTGTATGACAGACTCTAGGTTCATCCACCTAACTGCAAATAACTCAATTTCGTTTCTTTTTATGGCTGAGTAATATTCCATGGTACATATGTGCCACATCTTCTTTATCCATTCATCAGTCGATGGACACTCAGGTTGCTTCCATTTCCTTGATATTGTAAATAGAGCTGCAATGAACATTGTGGTACATGACTCTTTAAGAAGTGTGGTTTTCTCAGGGTATATGCCCAGTAGTGGGATTGCTGAGTAGTATGGTAGTTCTATTTTTAGTTTTTTAAGGAACCTCCATACTGTTCGCCATAGTGGCTGTAACAATTTACATTCCTACCAACAGTGCATGAGGGTTCCCTTTTTCCACACCCTCTCCAGCATTTACTGTTTGTAGATTTTGTGATGATGGCCATTCTGACTGGTGTGAGGTAATACCTCTTTGTAGTTTTGATTTGCATTTCTCTCATGATTAGTGATGTTGAGCATCCTTTCATGTGTTTGTTGGCAATCTGTATATCTTTGGAGAAATATCTATTTAGGTCTCCTGCCCATTTTTGGATTGGGTTTTTAGTTTTTCTGATAGTGAGTTGCATGAGCTGCTTGTAAATTTTGGAGATTAATCCTTTGTCAGTTGCTTCATTTGCAAATATTTTCTCCCATTCTGAGGGTTGTCTTTTCATCTTGTTTATAGTTTCCTTTGCTGTGCAAAAGCTTTTAAGTTTCACTAGGTCCCATTTGTTTATTTTTGTTTTTAATTCCATTTCTCTAGGACGTGGGTCAAAAAGGATCTTGCTGTGATTTATGTCATAGAGAGTTCAGCCTATGTTTTCCTCTAAGATTTTTAAAATGTCTGGCCTTATATTTAGGTCTTTAATCCATTTTGAGTTTATTTTTGTGTATGGTGTTAGGGAGTGTTCTAATTTCATTCTTTTACATGTAGCTGTCCAGTTTTCCCTGCACCACTTAATGAAGAGGATGGCTTTTCTCCATTGTATATTCTTGCCTCCTTTATCAAAAATAAGGTGACCAAAGGTGCGTGGGTTTACCTCTGGGCTTTCTATCCTGTTCCATTGATCTATATTTCTGTTTTTGTGCCATTACCATACTTTCTGGAATACTGTAGATTTGTAGTATAGTTGGAAGTCTGGAAGCCTGGTTCCTCCAGCTCCGTTTTTCTTTCTCAAGATTGCTTTGGTTATTCGGGGTCTTTTGTGTTACCTTATAAATTGTGGAATTGTTTGTTCTAGTTCTGTGAAAAATGCCATTGGTAGCTTGATAGGTATTACATTGAATTTGTAGATTGCTTTGGATAGTAGAGTCATTTTCACAATGTTGATTCTTCCAATCCAAGAACATGGTATATCTCTCCATCTGTTTGTATCAATATTACTTTCATTCATCAGTGTCTTATAGTTTTCTGCATACAGTTTTTTGTGTCCTTTGGTAGGTTTATTCCTAGGTATTTTATTCTTTTTGTTGCAATGGTAAATGGGAGTGTTTTATTAATTTCTCTTTCAGATTTTTCATCATTACTGTATAGGAATGCAAGAGATTTCTGTGCATTAGTTTTGTATCATGTTACTTTACCAAATTCATTGATTAACTCTAGTAGTTTTCTGGTAGTATCTTTAGGATCCTCTATGTATAGTATCATGTCATCTGCAAACAGTGACAGTTTGGCTTTTTCTTCTCCTTTTTGGATTCATTTCATTTCTTTTTCTTCTCTGATTTCTGTGGCTAAAACTTCCAAAATATGTTGAATAATAGTGGTGAGCATGGGCAACCTTGTCTTGTTCCTGATATTACAGGAAATGTTTTCTGTTTTTCACCACTGATAAATATGTTGGCTGTGGGCTTGTTATCTATGGCCTTTATTATGTTGAGGTAAGTTCCCTCTATGCCTCCTTTCTGGAGCGTGTTTATCATAAACGGATGTTGAATTTTTTCAAAAGCTTTTTCTGCATGTTTTGAGATGATCATATGGTTTTTCTCCTTCAATATGTTAATATTGGGTATCACATTGATTGATTTGCATATATTGAAGAATCCTTGCATCCTGGGATAAACCCCAACTGATTATGGAGTATGATCTTTTTAATGTGCTGTTGTATTCTGTTTCCTAGTATTTTGTTTAGGACTTTTGCATGTATGTTCATCAATGATATTGGCCTGTAGTTTTCTTTCTTTGTGACATCTTTTTCTGGTTTTCACATCACGGTGATGATGACCTCATAGAATGAGTTTGGGAGTGTTCCTCCCTGTGCTATATTTTGGAAGAGTTTGAGAATTATAGGTGTTAGCTCTTCTCTTAATGTTTGATAGAATTCGCCTGTGAAGCCATCTGGTCCTGAGCATTTGTTTGTTGGAAGATATCAGTGTTTGTGATTGGTCTGTTTATATTTTCTGTTTCTTCCTAGTTCAGCCACAGAAGGTTGTGCTTTTCTAAGAATGTGTCCATTTCTTCCAGGTTGTCCATTTCATTGGCATATAGTTGCTTGTAGTAATCTCTCATGATCCTTTGTATTTCTGCAGTGTCAGTTGTTACTTCTCTTTTTTCTTTTCTAATTCTACTGATTTGAGTCTTCTCCCTTTTTTCTTGATGAGTTTGGCTAATGGTTTATCAATTTTGTTTATCTTCTCAAAGAACCAGCTTTTAGTTTATTGATCTTTGCTATTGTTTCCTTCATTTCTTTTTCATTTATTTCTGATCGGACCTTTATGATTTCTTTCCTTCTGCTAACTTTGCGGTTTTTTGTTCTTCTTTCTCTAATTGCTTTAGGTGTAAGGTTAGGTTGTTTATTTAAGATGTTTCTTGTTTCTTGAGGTACGATTGTATTGCTATAAACTTCCCTCTTATAACTGCTTTTGCTGCATTCCATAGGTTTTGGGTGGTCGTGTTTTCATTGTCATTTGTTTCTAGGTATTTTATGATTTCCACTTTGATTTCTTCAGTGGTCTCTTGGTTATTAAGTAGTGTATTGTTTAGTTTCCATGTATTCGTATTTTTTAAAGATTTTTTTTCCTGCAATTGATATCTAGTCTCATAGTGTTGCAGTTGGAAAAGATACTTGATACAATTTCAATTTTCTTAAATTTACCAAAGCTTGATTTGTGACCCAAGATATGATCTCTCCTGGAGAATGTTCCATGAGCACTTGAGAAGAAAGTGTATTCTGTTGTTTTTGGATGGAATGTCCTATAAATATCAATAAAGTCCATATTGTTTAATGTGTCATTTAAAGCTTGTGTTTCCTTATTTATTTTCATTTTGGTTGATCTGTCCATTGGTGACAGGGGGGTGTGAGAGTCCCCTTCTATGATTGTGTTACTGTCAATTTCCCCTTTTATGGCTGTTAGCATTTGCTTTATGTATTGAGGTCCTCCTATGTTGGGTACATAAATATTTATAATTGTTATATCTTCTTCTTGGATTGATCCTTTGATCATTATGTAGTGTCCTTCTTTGTCTCTTGTAATAGTCTTTGTTTTAAAGTCTATTTTGTCTGATATGTGAATTGCTACTCCAGGTTCTTTAGATTTCCATTTGCATGGAATACGTTTTTCCATTCCCTCACTTTCATTCTATATGTGTCCCTAGGTCTGAAGTGGGTCTCTTGTAGACAGCATATATACGGGTCTTGTTTTTGTATCCATTCAGCCAGTCTTTGTCTTTTTGTTGGACCATTTAATGCATTTACATTTAAGGTAATTATTGATATGTATGTTCCTATTATCATTTTCTTAATTGTTTTGGGTTTGTTACTGTAGGTCTTTTCCTTCTCTTGTGTTTCCTGCCTAGAGAAGTTCCTTTAGCATTTGTTGTAAAGATGGTTTGGTGGTGCTGAATTATCTTAGCTTTTGGTTGTCCCTAATGTTTTAATTTCTCCGTCAAATCTGAATGAGATCCTTGCTGGGTAGAGTAATCTTGGTTGTAGGCTTTTCCCTTTCATCACTTTAAATATGTCCTGCCACTCCCTTCTGGCTTGCAGAGTTTCTGCTGAAAGATCAGCTGTTAACCTTATGGGGATTCCCTTATGTGTTACTTGTTGTTTTTCCCTTGCTGCTTTTAATATGTTTTCTTTGTATTTAATTTTTGATAGTTTGAATAATATGTGTCTTGGCGTGTTTCTCCTTGTGTTTATCCTGTATGGGAATCTCTGTGCTTCCAGGACTTGATTAACTATTTCCTTTTCCATATTAGGGAAGTTTTCAACTATAATCTCTTCAAATATTTTCTCAGTCCCTTTCTTTTTCTCTTCTTCTTCTGGGACCCCTATAATTCGAATGTTGGTGCGTTTAATGTTGTCCCAGAGGTCTCTGAGACTGTCCTCAGTTCTTTTCATTCTTTTTTCTTTATCCTGCTCTGCAGTAGTTATTTCCACCATTTTATCTTCCAGGTCACTTATCCGTTCTTCTGCCTCAGTTATTCTGCTATTGAATTTTTAATTTCATTTTTATGTTGGTCATCATTGTTTGTTTGCTCTTTTAATTCTTCCAAATCCTTGTTAAATGTTTCTTGTATTTTCTCCATTCTATTTCCTAGATTTTGGATCATCTTTACTATCATTACTCTGAATTCTTTTTCAGGTAGACTGCCTATGTCCTCTTTATTTATTTGGTCTGGTGGGTTTTTACCTTGCTCCTTCATCTGCTGTGTGTTCCTCTGTCTTCTCATTTTGCTTAACTTACTGTGTTTGGGGTCTCCTTTTCACAGGCTGCTGGTTTGTAGTTCCTATTGTATTTGGTGTCTGCTTCCAGTGGCTAAGGTTGGTTCAGTAGTTTGTGTAGGTTTTTTGGTGGAGAGGACTTGTGCCTCTGTTCCGGATGATGAGGCTGGATCTTGTCTTTCTGGTGGGCAGGACCACGTCCGGTGGTGTGTTTTGGGTGTCTGTGACCTTATGATTTTCGGCAGCCTCTCTGCTAATGGGTGGGGTTGTGTTCATGTCTTGGTAGTTGTTTGGCGTAGGGTGTCCAGGACTGTACCTTGCTCATCATTGGATGGAGCCGGGTCATAGCATTGAGATGGAGATCTCTGGAAGATCTTTCGCCATTTAATATTATGTGGAACTGTGAGGTCTCTCATGGACCAGTGTCCTGATTTCGGCTCTCCCACATCAGGGGCACCAGCCTGACCCCCAACCGAATCACCAAGAACCTTCAGCCACACAGCTCAGAAGAATAGGGAGAAAAAAAGAAAGAAATAAAATAAAATAAAATAAAATAAAGTTATTAAAATAAAAATAAAAAGTAATTATTAGAAATTAAAAAAATTAAAAAGTAATAAAAGAAACCGAAAAAAGGAAGGAAGAAAGAGGAGAACAACCAAACCACCAATGATACCAAGCTCTAAAAGCTACACTAAAAAAAACAAAAAAACAAAAAACAAAAAACAGAAACGGATGGACAGAACCCTAGGACAAATGGTAAAAGCAAAGCTATACAGACAAAATCACATAAAGAAGAATACACATACACACTCACAAAAAGAGAAAAAGGAAAAAAAAGTATATATTGTTGCTCCCAAAGTCCACCGCCTCGATTTTGGGATGATTCGTTGTCTATTCAGGTATTCCACAGATGCATCTTACATCAAGTTGATTGTGGAGATTTAATCCGCTGCTCCTGAGGCTGCTGGGAGAGATTTCCCTTTCTCTTCTTTGTTTGCACAGCTCCTAGGGTTTAGCTTTGGATTTGGCTCCACCCCTGTGTGTAGGTTACCTGAGGGCATCTGTTCTTTGCTCAGACAGGACGGGGTTAAAGTAGAAGTTGAGTAGGGGGCTCTGCCTCACTCTGGCTGGGGGGAGGGAGAGGTAGGGAATGCGGGGCGAGCCTGCAGTGGCAGAGGCGGGCATGATGTTGCAACAGCCTGAGGCGCGCCGTGTATTCTCTCTGGGAAGTTGTTCCTGGATCATCGGACTCTGGCAGTGGCGGGCTGCACAGGCTCCAAGGAAGGGAGGTGGGGATAGTGACCTATGCTTGCACACAGTCTTCTTGGTGGCTGTAGCAGCAGCCTTAGTGTTTCATGCCCGTCTCTGGTGTCCGTGCTGATAGCCGTGGCTCAGGCCAATCTCCGGAGCTCGTTTAGGTGGTGCTCTGAATCCCCTCTCCTGGCGCACCCCGAGACAATGGTCTCTTGCCTCTCTGGCAGTTCCAGACTTTTTTCCGGACTTGTTCCCAGCCACCTGTGGTGCAATAGCCCCCTCAGGCTGTGTTCACGCAGTCAACCCCAGTCCTCTCCCTGGGATCTGATCTCCGAAGCCCGAGCCTCAGCTCCCAGTACCCACCTGCCCCTGCAGGTGAGCAGACAAGCCTCTCAGGTTGGTGAGTGCTGGTCAGCACCAATCTTCTGTGAGGAAATCTCTTTGCTTTGCCCTCTGCACCCCTGCTGCTGCTCTGTCCTGCGTCGCTCTGAATCTTCCCCCCCGCCACCCCCGTCTCCACCAGTGAAGGGGTTTCCAAGTGTGTGGAAACTCTTCCTCCTTCACAGCTCCCTCCCAGAGGGGCAGGTCCCATCCCTATTCTTTTGTCTCTGTTTTTTTCTTTTTTCTTTTGCCTTACCCAGGTACATGGGGAGTTTCTTGCCTTTTGGGAAGTCTGAGGTCTTCTGCCAGCATTCATTAGATGTTCTGTAGGAGTTGTTCCACATGTAGATGTATTTCTGATGTATTTGTGGGGAGGAAGGCGATTTCCACGTCTCACTCCTCTGCCATCTTGAAGGTCTCCGAGGATTTCTTTTTAAAAACACTATTTATTTGTAAATAACTCTTGTAGATTCTAATTTAGAGATGTAAGTTATTTTAGTTCTTATTTTTCCACTGATCTAAGTAATGGCTTTCAGGTTACACTTGTTTGAGGGAGTTTTTGCAGTGTGTTCAAGAGGTGACAAAATCACCTCTCCCTTTTGATCCATTTGCAGTGAAATGATGGTTTGAATCCTTGATAGTTTTAATCTGTTGTTTGTTCATCTAATTTTACCTTTAACAAGAATCTTTTAAAAACCTTTAAAAATAATATTTTGTGTTTAGTTTTAAAAGCATATTTATTTAATGCCGTGTAGACAATGTCATAATATAGTGTAATATGTGACGTACTTGCCACATTTCCAGCTTTTTTCATAGTCATAAATCATTATTTATAAGTACTTTTAAGTAATACATCAAATTACCCAGCTACTCCAGATGAGTCTAAGTAATAAATTGATGACCTGCTCACATTAATTCTTGTTATTATTTTTAACATCTTTATTGGAGTATAATTGCTTTACAATGGTGTGTTAGTTTCTGCTTTATAACAAAATGAATCAGCTATATATACATATATCCCCATATCTCCTCCTTCTTGCATCTCCCTCTCACCCTCCCTATCCCACCTCCGTAGGTAGTCACTAAGCACCGAGCTGATCTCCCTGTGCTATGCAGCTGCTTCCCACTAGTGATCTATTTTACATTTGGTAGTATATGTACGTCCATATCACTCTCTCACTTCGTCTCAGCTTACCCTTCCCCCTCTCCATGTCCTCTTATCCATTCTCTATGTCTGCGTCTATGAAAGGATAACCCTCAGAATGGGAGAAAATATTTGCAAATGAAGCAACTGACAAATGATTAATCTCCAAAATTTACAAGCAGCACATGTAGCTCAATATAAGAAAAACAAACAACCCAATCCAAAAATGGGCAGGAGACCTAAATAGATATTTCTCCAAAGATATACAGATTGCCAACAAACACATGAAAGGATGCTCAACATCACTAATCATTAGATAAATGCAAATCAAAACTACAATGAGGTATCACCTCACACAAGTCAGAATGGCCATCATCAAAACATCTACAAACAATAAATGCTGGAGAGGTTGTGGAGAAAAGGGAACCCTCTTGCACTGTTGGTGGGAATGTAAATTCATACAGCCACTATGGAGAACGGTATGGAGGTTCCTTAAAAAACTAAAAATAGAACTACCATACCACCCAGCAATCCCATTACTGGGCATATACCCTGAGAAAACCATAATTCAAAAAGAGTCATGTACCACAGTGTTCATTACAGCTCTATTTACAATAGCCAGGACATGGAAGCAACCTAAGTGTCCATCAACAGATGAATGGATAAAAATAATTTTTTTAAATTTCCCTTCCATCTGAATTCCTTTTAATTTGTAATACCTGGGGCATTATGATAAGTATGTCAAAAGATAAATAGCTACTTGCATTTATCTTTACATATTCCCTTTCTTTTGCTTGGAAGGCAGAATATTAGATATATGGCTATAGATATACATGGAACGATATCAAGCTTAACACAGATTTATAATATGTATCTATCAGAATGCATCTATATAAACATTCTTTTCTCATAACATCCTATATCTTCAAATAGAGTAGATTAATGGAGCCCATGTTTAAGCTGTTCATCTATCTATTAACTTTTATTAATCTATCAATCGTTTTCTATGAGAAGAAATGCACTCTGTCAAACAGGAAATTGGTGCTAAAATCCTGTATGGACTAAAACAGCAGAAGTAAGCAAATCAGATAGTGCTTCAAAGTAGCATGCTGGGTACAAATTTGATCAAAGATGTATATTAGAGATTAAAGTAGTTGAAATACTAATTGACACTTTAGTGTCTCTCTTCAGTGGCTCTCAATTTCTACATCTTTTTCAGAACAGTAAAGATTAGCTTTTCATATACTTTTTCATTTTGCATCTCTCTCTGTATTATCTATTTTGTAAAGATTTCAACACATAAATCCAAGCAAATAGATGTCTAATATGTATTCTGTATTCACAGAAGTAAACCATTAGCCATGTCAAGTTTACTGAATTCAGCAAGATAATTGTTCTAAATGTAGAGGATAATTAATACACTGATGTAAAAACATTGTATTATCACTTAATATAGCCTAATCCAGCTAAGTTATTAAGAAAGTGTGGAATTTCTTTTCTTCCCAGGATTTGGGTTATACAAACATTTTCTGGACACAATTTCATTAGCTAGATGATTTGAGTTACAAATTTTTCACAATGGCTTCTAACCTTCTATCAAGAAAAAAATGTTTCTCCATTTAAAAAAAAAAAAATCACTTGAAGTCTGTTACCCCCATGCCACTATCCACTCTCTCCTTCCCATGACTGCTGAACTCTATTAAAGGGAGCATACACATGCTGTTTCCAATTGCAGACAACATAGTTATCTAATTATATTAATTCTGGTTCCAGAGACAAGTTCTGGAAAATTTCTTAGCCATTTCTCTTTGAATATTTATTTTCTTCTGTGTTCTCTATTCCCTTCTTCTGAGAATCCACCTAAATAGGTGTTGGAATTTCTTGCCCTACCCTCATTTCTCTTAAACACTCATATTTTCCATCTCCTTGTCTATCTGTATTGCATCCTAGATAATTTCTTCAGAGATGTCTCCCAGTCCACTATTGCTCTCTTCAGTTTTGTCTAATTTGTTGTTTAACCTATCCATCAAGCTTTTAATTTTAAATATTATATTTATTTCTAACAATTCTATTTTGTAATTTAAAAAATATGTTGAGCAGTTTCTTGCTCATTAATTTGATCTCATTTTTTATTTCTTTAGGCAGTTCACATAAGGTATCAAATGACTATATATCTGAGTTCCTTAGGGGTCTAAATCTATGGGGTTTTTTTTTTCTGTGATTCTCTCTTATGGTGGTTTGATTCCTTGGATGTTTAAACAGTTTGTGTGTGTGTGTGTGTGTGTGTGTGTGTGTGTGTGTGTGTGTGTGAGAGAGAGATATCATATTTGGTTAAATTTAATTGGGAGAATCCCAAGAACCTAAAATGGAGATGCTTTACTTTAGTGAAAAAAATGTATTGGTTTATGCTAGGAGCCAAGAAGTGCTACTGACATAAGGATCCTAGCTTAATGCAGGAGTCTCAAGTTCAGCATCCTCACCTAGCTTTTAGCTCAAAGCTTTGTCTCTTGATCTCACTACCATATAGATATTCATCTCTATGAAAACCAAGCTTACTTATTAATTTATTACTTACTGTGTATAGCTGCTTTCTTGACACTTGGTTTTCAATTCTGTGCATACTTTCTTTTCTTTTTCCGTTTCTTCATTCTTTCCTCCCCTTCTTCCATCCTTCTCTTTCTCTTTCTGTCTTTCTTTCTCTCTCTCTTTTTTTTGGTTCACTGAGATTTTCCTCTTGTGAATCGAACAATGCATTTAAATACATGTTCCTTTAATGAGGATTTCATTGTAGCAGGGGAGCCATTTAGTGTATCTAATTTGACATATTGTTAGAAGCAGAATTCTCAATACATGTTTACAATGAATGAATAAACATGTCACTGTGTGTTTGAGCTCACTGTACCTTATAACACATTTATGCAAAACATTACTTTAGAAGACAATTACCAAAATGCTGTGGAAACAGTTTTAAATACTCTAAAATAAACACTATTAAATATATATATACATATTAGAAACATCCATGTAAATGTATAGACTCTTATGGAAAATACTAAACTCACAGAAAAAAATCTCTATTTTTTAAATTTCTTTATTTTTTCATTTTTTTAAAATTTATTTTATTGAAGTATAGTTGATTTACAATGTTGTGTTAATTTCTGCTATACAGCAAAGTGATTCAGTTATATACATGTATACATTCTTTTTCTTATTCTTTTCCATTATAGTTTATCACAGGATAGTGAATATAGTTCCCTGTGCTTATCCATTCTATATATAATAGTTTGTATCTGCTAATCCCAAACTCCCAATCCATCCCTCCCCCACTCCCCTTCCCCCTTTGCAACCACAAGTCTGTTCTCTATGTCTTTATTTTTTCAGTGTAAATAAAAGAGGGAATTAATTAGAAAAATACAGTTTCTTGCAGGGACTCCAACAGCAGAAATGGGTTAAAAGTTAGAAGCAAGCCTATCAGCAGGACAGATCATGTTGTAATCAGAAATGTTTACTTCTCGGCTTTGCAAGATCATGAAGAAAATATCCCAGAGGTCAGTTCTCCTGGTATAGTACATAAGGCACTAGAATGTGGCTTCATTTCTGCTGGCTTTTTTTTTTTAACATCTTTATTAGAGTATAGTTGCTTTACAATGATGTGTTAGTTTCTGCTGTATAACAAAGTGAATCAGCTATACATATACTTATATCCCCATATCTTCTCTCTCTTGTGTCTCCCTCCCACCTTCCCTATCCCACCCCTCCACATGTACAAAAAGCACAGAGCTGATCACCCTGTGCAATCTGGCTGCTTCTCACTAGCAATCTATTTTACATTTGGTAGTGTATATATGTCCATGCCACTCTCTCACTTCGTCCCAGCTTACCCTTCCCCTCCTTGTGTCCTCAAGTCCATTCTCTATGTCTGCGCCTTTATTACTGTCCTGCCCCTAGGTTCTTCAGAACTTTTTTTTTTTTTTTAGATTCCATATATATGTGTTAGCATACGGCATTTGTTTTTCCCTTTCTGACTTACTTCACTCTGTATGACAGTCTCTAGGTCCACCCACCTCATCACAGATAACTCAATTTCGTTTCTTTTCATGGCTGAGTAATATTCCATTGTATATATGTGCCACATTTTCTTTATCCATTCATCTGTCGATGGACACTTAGGTTGCTTCCATCTCCTGGCTATTGAACATAGAACTGCAATGAACATTGTGGTACATGGCTCTTTTTGAATTATGGTTTTCTCAGTGTATATACTCAGTAGAGGGATTGCTGAGTCGTATGGTAGTTCTATTTTTAGTTTTTAAGGAACCTCCATACTGTTCTCCATAGTGGCGGTATCAATATACATTCCCACCAACAGTGCAAGAGGGTTCCCTTTTCTCCACACCCTCTCCATCATTTATTGTTTGTGGATTTTTTGATGATGGCCATTCTGACTTGTGTGAGGTGATACCTCATTGTAGTTTTGATTTGCATTTCTCTAATGATTAGTGATGTTGAGCATCCTTTCATGTGTTTGTTTGCAATCTATATATCTTCTTTGGAGAAATGTCTATTCAGGTCTTCTGCTCATTTTTGGATTGCGTTGTTTGTTTTTTGATGTTGAGCTGCATGAGCTGCCTGTATATTCTGGAGATTAATCCTTTGTAAGTTGCTTCATTTGCAAATATTTTCTCCATTATGAGGGTTGTCTTTTCATCTTGTTTATGGTTTCCTTTGCTGTGCAAAAGCTTTTAAGTTTCATTAGGTCCCATTTGTTTATTTTTGTTTTTATTTCCATTACTCCAGGAAGTGACTCAAGAAGGAACTTGCTGTGATGTACATCATAGAGTGTTCTGCCTATGTTTTCCTCAAAGAGTTTTATAGTGTCTGGCCTTACATTTAGTTCTTTAATCCATTTTCAGTTTATTTTTGTGTATGGTGTTAGGGAGTGTTCTAATCTCATTCTTTTACATGTAGCTGTCCAGTTTTCCCAGCACCACATATTGAAGAGGCTGTCTTTTCTCCATTGTATATTCTTGCCTCCTTTATCAAAGACAAGGTGACCAAAGGTGCGTGGGTTTACCTCTGGGCTTTCTATCCTGTTCCATTGATCTATATTTCTGTTTCTGTGCCAGTACCATACTGTCTTGATTAATGTAGCTTTGTAGTATAGTCTGAAGTCAGGGAGCCTGATTCCTCCAGCTCCATTTTTCATTCTCAAGATTGCTTTGGCTATTCGGGGTCTTTTGTGTTACCATACAGATAGTGAAATGTTTTGTTCTAATTCTCTGAAAAATGCCATTGGTAGTTTGATAGGGTTTGCATTGAACCTGTACATTGCTTTGGGTAGTAGAGTCATTTTCACAATGTTGATTCTTCCAATCCAAGAACATGGTATATCTCTCCATCTCTTTGTATCTTCTTTAATTTCTTTCATCAATGTCTTATAGTTTTCTGCATACAGGTCTTTTGTCTCCTTAGGTAGGTTTATTCCTAGGTATTTTATTCTTTTTGTTGCAATGGTAAATGTGAGTGATATCTTAATTTCTGTTTCAGATTCTTCATCATTAGTGTATAGGAATGCAAGAGGTTTCTGTGCATTCATTTTATATCCTGCTACTTTACCAAATTCATTCATTAGCTCTAGTAGTTTTCTGGTAGCATCTTTGGGATTCTCTATGTATAGTGTCATGTCGTCTGCAAAGAATGACAGTCTTACTTCTTCTTTTCCAATTTGGATTCCTTTTATCTCTTTTTCTTCTCTGATTGCTGTGGCTAAAACTTCCAAAAGTATGTTGAATAATAGTGGTGAGAGTGGCCAACTTTGTCTTGTTCCTGATCTTAGTGGAAATGATTTCAGTGTTTCACCATTGAGGACGATGTTGGCTGTGGGTTTGTCATCTATGGTATTCATTTTGTTGTGGTAAGTTCCTTCTATACCTACTTTCTGGAGAGTTTTTTATCATAAATGGGTGTTGAATTTTGTCAAAAGCTTTTTCTGCATCTATTGAGATGATCATAAGGATTTCTCCTTCAATTTATTAATATGGTTTATCATATAGATTGATTTGTGTATAGTGAAGAATCCTTGCATTCCTGGGATAAACCCCAATTGATCATGGTGTATGATCCTTTTAATGTGCTGTTGGATTCTGTTTGCTAGTAGTTTGTTGAGGATTTTTGCATGTATATTCATCAGTGATATTGGTCTGTAGTTTTATTTTTTGTGCCATCTTTGTCTGGTTTTGGTATCACGGTGATAGTGGCCTCATAAAATGAGTTTGGGAGTGTTCTTCCCTGTGCTATATTTTGGAAGACTTTGAGAACGATAGGTGTTAGCTCTTCTGTAATGTTTGATAGAATTTGCCTGTGAAGCTATCTGGTCCTGGGCTTTTGTTTGTTGGAATATTTTTAATCACAGTTTCAATTTCATTGCTTGGGATTGGTCTGTTTATTTTTTCTCTTTCTTCCTATTTCAGCCTTGGGAGGTTGTGCTTTTCAAAGAATGTGTCCATTTCTTCAGTTTGCCCATTTTATTGGCATATTGTTGCTTTTAGTAATCTCTCATGATCCTTTGTATTTCTGCAGTGTCAGTTGTTACTTCTCCTTTTTCATTTCTTATTCTATTCATTTGAGTCTTCTTTTTTTTCTTGAGTCTGGCTAATGGTTTATCAATTTTATTTATCTTCTCAAAGAACCAACTTTTAGTTTTATTGATCTTTGCTATCATTTACTTCATTTCTTTTCCATTTATTTCTGATCTTATCTTTATGATTTCTTTCCTTCTTCTAACTCTGGGTTATTTTTTTCTTCATATTCTAATTGCTTTAGGTGTAAGATTTGTTTATTTGAGATGTTTCTTCTTTCTTGAGGTAGGATTGTATTGCTATAAACTTCCCACTTTAGAACTTCTTTTGTTGCATCCCATAGGTTTTGGGGTATCGTGTTTTCATTGTCGGTTTTTTTTTTAGATATTTTTTGATTAACTCTTTGATTTCTTCAGTGATCTCGTGGTTATTCAATAGTGTATTGTTTAGCTTCCATGTGTTTGTATTTTTTACAGATTTTTTCCGGTAATTGATATCTAATCTCATAACATTGTGGTTGAAAAAGATATTTGATGATACAAGTTCAACTTTCTTAAATTTACCAAGGCTTGATTTGTGACCCATGATATGATCTCTCCTGGAGAATGTTTCATGAGCACTTGAGAAGAAAGTGTATTCTGTTGATTTTGGATGGAATGTCCTATAAATATCAATTAAGTCCATCTTTCTTAATGTATCATTTAAAGCTTGTGTTTCCTTATTTATTTTCATTTGGATGATCTGTCCATGGGTCAACTGGGGTGTCAAAGTCCCCTACTACGATTGTGTTACTGTCGACTTCCCCTATTATGGTTGTTAGCATTTGCCTTATGTATTGAGGTGCTCCTATGTTGTGTTCATAAATATTTACAATTGTTATATCTCCTTCTTGGATTGATCCCTTGATCATTATGTACTGTCCTTCTTTGTCTCTTGTAATAGTCTTTATTTTAAAGTCTATTTTGTCTGATATGAGAATTGCTACTCCAGCTTTCTTTTGATTTCCATTTGCATGGAATATCTTTTTCCATCCCCTCACTTTCAGTCTGTATGTGTCCCTAGGTCTGAAGTGGATCTCTTGTAGACAGCATATATAAGGGTCTTGTTTTTGTATCCATTCAGCCAGTCTATGTCTTTTGGTTGGAGCATTTAATCCATTTACATTTAAGGTAGTTATCGATATGTATGTTTTTATTACCATTTTCTTAATTGCTTTAGGTTTGTTATTGTAGGTGTTTTCCTTCTCTTGTGTTTCCTGCCAAGAGAAGTAAAGGAACTTTTGTTCCTTTTGTTGTAAACCTGGTTTGGTGTTGCTGAATTCTCTTAAATTTTGCTTGCTTGTAAAGGTTTTAATTTCCCCGTCAAACCTGAATAAGATCCTTGCTGTGTAATCTTTGTTGTAGGTTTTTCCCTTTCATCACTTTAAATATGTCCTGCCACTCCCTTCTGGCTTGCAGAGTTTCTGCTGAAAGATCAGCTGTTAACCTTATGGGGATTCCCTTGTATGTTATTTGTTGCTTTTCCCTTGCTGCTTTTAACATTTTTTCTTTGTATTTAATTTTTGATAGTTTGTTTAATATGTGTCTTGCAGTGCTTCTCCTTGGATTTATCCGGTATGAGACTCTCTGTGTTTCCTACAGTTAATTGACTATTTCCTTTCCCATATTAGGGAAGTTTTCAACTATAATCTCTTCAAATATTTTCTCAGTCCTTTTTTCTTTCTCTTTTTCTTCTGGGGACCTTATAATTCGAATTTTGGTGTGTTTAATGTCCCAGAAGTCTCTGAGACTGTCCTAATTTCTTTACAATCTTTTTTCTTTATTCTGTTTGCAGCAGTTATTTCCACTTTTTCATCATCCAGGTCACTTATCCATTCTTCTGCCTCAGTTATTCTGCTATTCATTCCTTCTAGAGAATTTTTAGTTTCATTTATTGTGTTCTTCATCATTGTTTGTTTGCTCTTTAGTTCTTCTAGTTCCTTGTTAAACGTTTCTTGTATTTTCTCCCTTCTATTTCCAACATTTTGGATCATCTTTACTATCATTACTCTGAATTCATTTTCAGGTAGACTGTCTATTTCCTCTTTATTTGTTTGGTCTTGTGGGTTTTTACCTTGCTCCTTCATCTGCTGTGTGTTTCTCTGTCTTCTCCTTTTGCTTAACTTACTCTGTTTGGGGTCTCCATTACACAGGCTGCAGGTTCGTAGTTCCTGTTGTTTTTGGTGTCTTCCCCCAGTGGGTAAGGTTGGTTCAATGGGCCCTGTAGGTTTCCTGGTGGAGGGGACTGGTGCCTGTGTTCCTGTGGATAAGGCTGGATCTTGTCTTTCTGGTGGGTAGGACCGCGTTTGGTGCTGTGTTTTGGGGTTTCTGTAAAATTATTATGATTTTAGGCAGCCTCTCTGCTAATGGGTGTGGTTGTGTTCCTTTCTTGCTAGTTGTTTTGCATAATGTGTCCAGAACTCTAGTTTGCTGGTTGTTGAGTGGAGCTGGGTCTTCACGTTGAGATGGAGATCTCTGGGACATCTTTTGCCATTTGGTATTACTTGGGACCAGGAGGTCTCTGGTAGACCAATGTCCTGATCTTGGCTCTCCCACCTCATAGGCACAGGCCTGACACCCGTCTGGAGCAGCAAGACCCTGTCAGCCACATGGCTCAGAAGGAATGGAAGGAAAAAAAAAGGAAGGAAAGAAGGAAAAATAAAATAAAATAAAATAAAGTTATTAAAATAAAAAATAAAATATATATTATTAAAAATAAAAAATTAAGGGAGAGGAGAAGATGGCGGAAGAGTAAGACGTGGAGATCACCTTCCTCCCCACAGATACATCAGAAATACATCTACACGTGGAACTGCTCCTATAGAACACCCACTGAACGCTGGCAGAAGACGTCAGACTTCCCAAAAGGCAAGAAACTCCCCATGTACCTGGGTAGGGCAAAAGAAAAAAGAAACAACAGAGACAAAAAATAGGGACGGGACCTGCACCTCTGGGAGGGAGCTGTGAAAGAGGAAAGGTTTCCAGACACTAGGAAGCCCCTTTGCGGGTGGAGACTGCGGGTGGTGGAGGGGGGAAGCTTCGGAGCCACGGAGGAGAGCACAACAACAGGGGTGCGGAGGGCAAAGCAGAGAGATCCCCGCTCAGATGATCGGTGCCAACCAGCACTCACCAAACCGAGAGGCTTGTCCGCTCACCGGCCCGGGAGGGTGGAACTGGGAGCTGAGGTTCTGGCTTCGGTCGGATCACAGGGAGAGGACTGGGGTTGGCGGCGTGAACACAGCCTGAAGGGGTTAGCGCACCACAGCTAGCCAGGAGGGAGCCCGGGAAAAGGTCTGGAGCTGCCGAAGAGGCAAGAGACTTTTTCGTGCCTCTTGGTTTCCTGGTGTGTGAGGAGAGGGGATTCAGAGCACAGCCTAAACGAGCTCCAGAGAGGGCACGAGCCGTGGCTATAAGCGTGGACCCCAGAGACGGGCATGAAATGCTAACGCTGCTGCTGCCGCCACCAAGAAGCCTGTGTGCAAGCACAAGTCACTCTCCACACCGCCCCACCCGGGAGCCTGTGCAGCCCGCCACTGCCAGGGTCCCGAGATCAAGGGACAACTTCCCCAGGAGAACACATGGCGCTCCTCAGGCTGCTGCAAAGTCAAGCTGGCCTCTGCCGCTGCAGGGTCGCCCCGCATCTGTACCCTTCCATCCCCCCGGCCTGAGTGAGCCAGAGCCCCTGAAGCAGCTGCTCCTTTAACCCTGTCCTGTGTGAGCAAAGAATAGACGCCCTCAGGTGACCTACATGCAGAGGCGGGTCCAAATCCAAAGATGAAACCCAGGAGCTGTGCGCACAAAGAAGAGAAAGGGAAATTTCTCCCAGCAGCCTCAGAAAGAGGGGATTAAAGCTCCACAAACAACTTAATGTACCTGCATCTGTGGAATACCTGAATAGACAACGAATCATCCCAAATTGAGGAGGTGGATTTTGGGAGCAAGATATATAATTTTTTCCCCTTTTCCTCTTTTTGTGAGTGTGTATGCGTAGGCTTCTGTGTGAGATTTTGTCTGTATAGCTTTGCTTTCACCATTTGTCCTAGGGTTCTGTCTGTCCGTTTTTTTTTTTTTTACTATAAAATTTTTTCTTTTTTTCTTAATAATTCTTTTTTATTTTAATAACTTTATTTTATTTTATCTTACTTTATTTTATTTTATCCTCTTTCTTTTATTCATTCTATTCTTTCTCCCTTTTATTCTGAGCCGTGTGGATGAAAGACTCTTGGTGCTCCAGCCAGGAATCAGGGCTGTGCCTCTGAGGTGGGAGAGCCAACTTCAGGACACTGGTCCACAAGAAACCTCCCAGCTCCATGTAATAACAAACCATGAAAATCTTCCAGAGATCTCCATCACAACACCAAGACCCAGCTTCACTCAACGACCAGCAAGCTATAGTGCTGAACACCCTATGCCAAACAACAAGCAAGACAGGAACACAGCCCCATCCATTAGCAGAGAGGCTGCTTAAAATCAATACGGCCACAGACACCCCAAAACACACCACCAGACGTGGATCTGCCCACTAGAAAGACAAGATCCAGCCTCATCCACCAGAACACAGGCACTAGTCCCCTTCACCAAGAAGCCTATACAACCTACTGAACCAACCTTAGCCACTGGGGACAGATACCAAAAACAACAGGAATTACGAACCTGCAGCCTGCGAAAAAGAGACCCCAAACACAGTAAGATAAGCAAAAGGAGAAGACAGAGAAACACACAGCAGATGAAGGAGCAAGGAAAAAACACACCAGACCTAAGAAATGAAGAGGAAATAGGCAGTCTACCTGAAAAAGAATTCAGAATAATGATAGTAATGATGATCCAAAATCTTGGAAATAGAATAGACAAAATGCAAGGAACATTTAACAAGGACCTAGAAGAACTAAAGAGGAACCAAGCAACAATGAAAAACACAATAAATGAAATTAAAAATACTCTAGATGGGATCAATAGCAGAATAACTGAGGCAGAAGAACGGATAAGTGACCTGGAAGATAAAATAGTGGAAATAATTACTGCAGAGCAGAATAAAGAAAAAAGAATGAAAAGAACTGAGGACAGTCTCAGAGACCTCTGGGACAACATTAAACGCACCAACATTCGAATTATAGGGGTCCCAGAAGAAGAAGAGAAAAAGAAAGGGACTGAGAAAATATTTGAAGAGATTATAGTTGAAAACTTCCCTAATATGGGAAAGGAAATAGTTAATCAAGTCCTGGAAGCACAGAGAGACCCATACAAGATAAATCCAAGGAGAAACACGCCAAGACACATATTAATCAAGCTATCGAAAATTAAATACAAAGAAAACATATTAAAAGCAGCAAGGGAAAAACAACAAATAACACACAAGGGAATCCCCATAAGGTTAACCGCTGATCTTTCAGCAGAAACTCTGCAAGCTAGAAGGGCGTGGCAGTACATATTTACAGTGTTGAAGGATAAAAACCTACAACCAAGATTACTCTACCCAGCAAGGATCTCATTCAGATATGATGGAGAAATTAAAACCTTTACAGACAAGCAAAAGCTGACAGAGTTCAGCACCACAAAACCAGCTTTACAACAAATGCTAAAGGAACTTCTCTAGGCCAGAAACACAAGACAAGGAAAACACCTACAGTAACAAACCCAAAACATTTAAGAAAATGGGAATAGGAACATACATATTGATAATTACATTAAATGTAAATGTATTAAATGCCCCCACCAAAAGACACAGACTGGCTGAATGGATAAAAAACAAGAACCATACATATGCGGTCTACAAGAGACCCAATTCAGACCTAGGGACACATACAGACTAAAAGTAAGGGGATGGAAAAAGATATTCCATGCAAATGGAAATCAAAAGAAAGCTGGAGTAGCAATTTTCATATCAGACAAAATAGACTTTAAAATAAAGACTATTACAAGAGACAAAGAAGGACACTATATAATGATCAAGGGATTGATTCAAGAAGATATAGCAATTTTAAATATTTATGCATCCAACATAGGAGCACCTCAATACATAAGGCAAATACTAACAGCCATAAAAGGGGAAATCGACAGTAACACAATCATAGTAGGGGACTTTAACAACCCACTTTCACCAATGGACAGATCATCCAAAATGAAAATAAATAAGGAAACACAAGCTTTAAATGATACATTAAACAAGATGGACTTAATTGATATTTATAGGACAGTCCACCCAAAAACAACAGAATACACACTTTTCTCAAGTGCTCATGGAACATTCTCCAGGATAGATCATATCTTGGGTCACAAATCAAGCCTTGGTAAATTTAAGAAAATTGAAATCATATCAAGTATCTTTTCTGACCACAACCCTATGAGACTAGATATCAATTACAGGAAAAGATCTGTAAAAAATACAAACATATGGGGGCTACACAATACACTACTTAATAACGAAGTGATCACTGAAGAAATCAAAGGGGAAATCAAAAAATACCTAGAAACAACTGACAATGGAGGCACGACGACCCAAAACCTATGGGATGCAGCAAAAGCAGTGCTAAGAGGGAATTTTATAACCATAGAAGCCTACCTCAAGAAACAGGAAACATCTCGAATAAACAACCTACCTCAAGAAACAGGAAACATCTCAAATAAACAACCTAACCTTGCACCTAAAGCAATTAGAGATAGAAGAACAAAAAAAAAAAACAACCCAGAGTTTGCAGAAGTAAAGAAATCATAAAGATCAGATCAGAAATAAGCGAAAAAGAAATGAAGGAAACAATAGCAAAATCAATAAAACTAAAAGCTGGTTCTTTGAGAAGATAAACAAAATTGAGAAACCATTAGCCAGACTTATCAAGAAAAAAAGGGAGAAGACTCAAATCAGTAGAATTAGAAATGAAAAAGGAGAAGTAACAACTGACACTGTTTTGTGATACAAAAGATCATGACAGATTACTACAAGCAACTCTATGCCAATGAAGTGGACAACCTGGAAGAAATGGACAAATTCTTAGAAATGCACAACCTGCTGAGACTGAACCAGGAAGAAATAGAAAATATGAACAGACCAATCACAAGCACTGAAATTGAAACTGTGATTAAAATTCTTCCAACAAACAAAAGCCCATGACCAGATGGCTTCACAGGCGAATTCTATCAAACATTTAGAGAAGAGCTAACACCTATCCTTCTCAAACGCTTCCAAAATATTGCAGAGGGAGGAACACTCCCCAACTCATTCTACAAGGCCACCATCACCCTGATACCAAAACCAGACAAAGATGTCACAAAGAAAGAAAACTACAGGTCAGTATCACCGAGGAACATAGATGCAAAAATCCTCAACAAAATACTAGCAAACAGAATCCAACAGCACATTAAAAGGATCATACAACATGATCAAGTGGGGTTTATTCCAGGAATGCAAGGATTCTTCAATATATGCACACCAATCAACGTGATACACCATATTAACAAACTGAAGGAGAAAAGCCATATGATCATCTCAATAGATGCAGAGAAAGCTTTCGATAAAATTCAACACCCATTTATGATAAAAGCCTTGCTGAAAGTAGGCATAGAGGGAACTTTCCTCAACATAATAAAGGCCATATATGACAAACCCACAGCCAACATCATTCTCAATGGTGAAAAACTGAAACCATTTCCACTAAGATCAGGAACAAGACAAGGTTGCCCACTCTCAACACTATTATTCAACATAGTTTTAGAAGTTTTAGCCACAGCAATTAGAGCAGAAAAAGAATTAAAAGGAATACAAACTGGAAAAGAAGAAGTAAAGCTGCCACTGTTTGCAGATGACATGATACTATACATAGAGAATCCTAAAGATGTTACCAGAAAACTACTAGAGCTAATCAGTGAATTTGGTAAAGTAGCAGGATACAAAATTAATGCACAGAAATCTCTTGCATTTCTATACACTAATGATGAGAAACCTGAAAGTGAAATTAAGAAAACACTCCCATTTACCATTGCAACAAAAAGAATAAAATACCTAGGAATAAACCTACCTAAGGAGACAAAAGAACTATATGCAGAAAATTATAAGACACTGATGAAAGAAATTAAAGATGATACAAATAGATGGAGAGATATACCATGTTCTTGGATTGGAAGAATCAACATTGTGAAAATGACTCTACTAGCCAAGGCAATCTAGAGATTCAGTGCAATCCCTATCAATCTACCACTGGCACTTTTCACAGAACTAGAACAAAAAATTTCACAATTTGTATGGAAGCACAAAAGACCCTCAATAGCCAAAGCAATCTTGAGAACGAAAAATGGAGCTGGAGGAATCAGGCTCCCTGACTTCAGACTATACTACAAAGCTACAGTAATCAAGACAGTATAGTACTGGCACAGAAACACAAATATAGATCAATGGAACAGGATAGAAAGCCCAGAGATAAACCCACACACATATGGTCACCTTATATTTGATAAAGTAGGCAAGCATATACAGTGGAGAAAAGACAGTCTCTTCAATATGTGGTGCTGGGAAAACTGGACAGCTACATGTAAAAGTATGAAATTAGAACACTCCCTAACACCATACACAAAAATAAACTCAAAATGGATTAAAGACCTAAATGTAAGGCCAGACACTATCAAACTCTTAGAGGAAAACATAGGCAGAACGCTGTATGACATAAATCACAGCAAGATCCTTTTTGACCCACCTCCTAGATAAATAGAAATAAAAACAAAAATAAACAAATGGGACCTAATGAAACTTAAAAGCTTTTGCACAGCAAAGGAAACCATAAATAAGGCCATAAGACATCCCTGAGAATGGGAGAAAATATTTGCAAATGAAGCAACTGACAAAGGATTAATCTCCAAGATTTACAAGCAGCTCATGCAGCTCAAAAACAAAAAAACAAACAACCCAACCCCAAAATGGGCTGAAGGCCTAAATAGACAGTTCTCCAAAGAAGATATACAGATGCCAACAAACATATGAAAGAATGCTCAACATCATTAATCATTAGAGAAATGCAAATCAAAACTACAATGAGATATCATCTCACATCGGTCAGAATGGCCATCATCAAAAAATGTAGAAACAATAAATGCTGGAGAGGATGTGGAGAAAAGGGAACACTCTTGCACTGTTAGTGGGAATGTAAATTGATACAGCCACTATGGAGAACAGTATGGAGGTTCCTTAAAAAACTAAAAATAGAACTACCATATGACCCAGCAATCCCACTACTGGGCATATACCCTGAGAAAACCATAATTCAAAAAGAGTCATGTGCCAAAATATTCATTGCAGCTCTATTTACAATAGCCAGGACATGGAAGCAACCTAAATGTCCATCATTGGATGAATGGATAAAGAAGATGTGGCACATATATAGAATGGAATATTACTCAGCCATAAAAAGAAACAAAATTAAGTTATTTGTAGTGAGGTGGATGGAGTTAGAGTTTGTCATACAGAGTGAAGTAAGTCAGAAAGAGAAAAACAAATACCGTATGCTAACACATGTATATGGAATCTAAGGGAAAAAAAATAAAAAGGTCATGAAGAACCTAGGGGTAAGATGGGAATAAAGACACAGACCTACTAGAGAGTGGATTCGAGGATATGGGGAGGGGGAAGGGTAAGATGTGACAAAGTGAGAGAGTGGCATGGACATATATACACTACCAAACGTAAAATAGATAGGTAGTGGCAAGCAACCACATAGCACAGGGATATCAGCTCTGTGCTTTGTGACCACCTAGAGGGGTGGGATAGGGAGGGTGGGAGGGAGGGAGATGCAAGAGGGAAGAGATGTGGGAACATATGTATATGTGTAACTGATTCACTTTGTTATAAAGCAGAAACTAACACACCATTGTAAAGCAATTATACTGCAGTAAAGATGTTTAAAAAAATAAAAAATAAAAGTAAAAAATTAAAAAGTAATTGAAAAGAAGGAAGAGTGCATCCAAACCAAAAAACAAATCCACCAATGATAACAAGCTGTAAATCTATACTAAAAAATAACAAAAAACAAAAAAAAGACGGGCAGACAGAACCCTAGGACAAATGGTAAAAGCAAAGCTGTCCAGCTCCTGGTCCTCTTCTATGGAGGGGACAGCTTCTGGGATCCTCAGTTGGTGCTGGCGGGCTGGAGGTGCTGCCCCATTCCTCGAAGAGTGAAGGTGCCACAGGAAGGAAGGACTGACAGAAGGCACAATCTCTTTTTAAAGAATATATTTTCAAGCTACTTGAGTACAAGTACAAGGTACTGTAATCATTACATTCCAAGCATCTGAAATAATGTGGGGCACAGAAAGCATTATTTACAAAAATAATTAATTGAAGTCATATTAAGGGCCCAAATTATGACCTTGAGAAAATTGTGCATGTGTGAACTATTTTTGTTATTCTATCACTGTGGCATCAAATGCTAATTAGATTTTTATAGCATTCTCTACTATAGTACTTTAGCAAGATCTGTTCTGATCTATTGTAACCATGGAAATCATCAAGATTACTCTGTTTATGGAAATATACACAGTAAATTAATATGTTTAACTATACTTTCATTCATAATAAAGAATTAAAAAAAATTTTTTTTTTAGTTTTACCTGGGGACTTCTGTATAATACAGTTATCCAAACAAGTACATCCAGAGCAAATAATTTAAAACCTTGACAAAACTATTTATTATTAGAAAATTAAACCTAAGAATTGAAGGTTTGAGTTTTAAAAATATACATGATCATTCTCTGGTTATAGTAAATAATATGTGATGCTATTATCTCAACAAATAAATTCTAAAGGACCAGGATAACTAAATTAGAATAAATAGAAATACATTACTATGACTTTTTCATTTGTTACTGGAATTGTAAATAAATTGTTTTGGATCAGAATATATCACTTTTCTAAATACCAACAGCAGACTTTTTCCTTGCGTAACAAATATTCCTAGATTGATGGATAACTATAGAATCTTGGAAAATGAAAAGAGATTAAATGTATTTTAAAAGTGCTGTTTTATTGGGACTTCCCTCGTGGTCTAATTGTAAAGAATCCGCCTTCCAATGCAGGGGATGTAAGTTCGATCCCTGGTTGGGGAACTAAGATCCCACATGTCACAGGGCAACTAAGCCCACATGCAACAACTAGAGAGCTCGCGCACCTCAACTGGAGAGGCCGTGTGCTGCAAACTACAGAGCCCACGTGCCCTGGAGTCCACATACCACAACTAGAGAGAGAAAACCCGCACACCACACCTAGAGAGAAGCCCACGCACTGCAAGGAAAGATCCCACATGCCACAACTAACACACAGCACAGCCAAAAAATAAAATAAATAAATAAATAAAATGTTTTTATAAAAAGACTTAACACATTGATTTAAAAAAAAAAGTGTTTTTTTATAATAGAGAAGAACCAAGTGAACCAACCTATTTTTTATATTTGTATTCAAATGTCTATATTTTCAATTAGCTTAAACCTGAATATAGACTGTGTAATCTAATAATACTACTCTAATAACATCATAGAAAGTTTCTTAGGCCAGAGCTTTATGAATACGACTATGAGACTATTAATGTAGAACTAGTAATAACAAGTAAGTTTATCTTAATTGAGCTCTCACATTGTAATTAAATACAATCTCAAACACTGGTCTTAGAATTTAGCTCCCTTAAAAAGGCAAGTATGCACATGGACACACACACACACACACACACACACACACACACACACACATACACACACACACACCATGGTTCATTCATTATTTAAGAAAGGCTCTTAAAACCATAATTCAAACAGAGTCATGTACCAAAATGTTCATTGCAACTCTATTTACAATAGCCAAGACATGGAAGCAACCTAAGTGTCCACCATTGGATGAATGGATAAAGAAGATGTGGCACATATATACAATGCAATATTACTCAGCCATAAAAAGAAACGAAATTGAGATATTTGTAGTGAGGTGGATGGACCTAGAGTCTGTCATACAGAGTGAAGTAAGTCAGAAAGAGAAAAACAAATACCATATGCTAACACATATATATGGAATCTAAGAGAAAAAAAAAAAAGGTCATGAAGAACCTAGAGGTAAGATGGGAATAAAGACACAGACCTACTAGAGAACGGACTTGAGAATATGGGGAGGGTGAAGGGTAAGCTGTGACAAAGTGAGAGAGTGGCATGGACACATATACACTACCAAACGTAAAATAGATAGCTAGTGGGAAGCAGCTGCATAGCACAGGGAGATCAGCTCGGTGCTTTGTGACCACCTAGAGGGGTGGGATAGGGAGGGTGGGAGGAAGGGAGACGCAAGAGGGAAGAGATATGGGAACATATGTATATGTATAACTGATTCACTTTGTTATAAAGCAGAAACTAACACACCATTGTAAAGCAATTATACTCTAATAAAGATGTTAAAAAGAAAAAATAAAGGCTCTTAGTTAAAAATAACAGAAATACATTCTGGTTACATCCAGTTTGTTTTATGTGTTATTACTGGCTTTTAAGCTGATGATCCAAATAAGGATGTTTGAGAACTATAACAAATCTCTGCATCAGGTGTAAATAATTTTTAAAAAGTGAAATCCAGTCATAATGATCAAAACAGGCCAGACAGTGTCAAAAGTGTTGTAGCTTATCTTGACAAATTTTGATAAGAAGGAAAAAAGAACGAGAAAGGGGTTTCTAAAAGATATAACTACTAGCTTGATCTGTCTGGTTTGAGATTTGTCAAAATATTCCCAGAAGTGCTCTTATAGCAACCACATCCTTATAAGCAGCACCAGACTCTGTTCTAACATGACTTTCAGGTATGGGCAATAGAAATTGAGATATATCTAGTTTAAGTTATTTCAAAACTCCTTGTCATTTTAATCTAGAATGTTAAATTATTGTTATTAAAGGCTTTATTTTGTCATGATCTTTCACAATGGGCAAAAAGAATGGCTGATCTTTAATCTGGAGATATATTTATAATAGAAATATATGTGCATATTATATACATATATATATATGTGTATACATATATTTACCAGCAAAAACATCATTGAGGACACATATAAAATCATGCCTTGAACTATTTACCTTAAAAATGGCATGAGAAAAGTCTAGTTCACAGATCACAACTGATCCAAACTAGTAATAAGCCAAACAATGTGCAGATGTTATAAAATAACATTGCCTTTTAAAATCTTTGAATTTAATGTATGCCTTGGTTTCTCAGCTCACTGCTTGTGCTTTATTCACCTCATCTGGATGCTTTCAGTTTAATTGTTAGAAAACTTCTGAGAATTAATCCCCATACCACATTTGCCTATTGCTGTTTCAGGTGTTGTGCACTTGTTTTATCTATAGTTCTTTCATCACTGTAAAAAAAAAATAATTCTTTTTTGTCAAAGGAGTATCTCAATTGTACAATATACTTTTCCACTCATGGAACATGTTAGATTAAAATGAAGTTAGAGAACACTTCCCAGCTAATTCTGTAAGGCCAGTTTCCCAATTCATCCTATGAAGTGGTAATTCCCTGATACTAAAACTAGACAAAGACATCACAAGAAAGGAAAAAACTATAGAACAATATCAACTATGAACATAAGTGCAAAAAATGTTCATCAAAATACAAGCAATTGAAATTCAGCAACACATAAAAATAATTATACATCATGACCAAGAAGACTTTATCCAAGGAACAAAAGTTTAGTTCAACATAAAAAAAGAGTGAAAATATCTATTTTTGCAATGACATGATGTGACATGTAGAAAACCCCAAAAACTCCACAAAAAGCCTATCAGAACTAATAAAAAAATTCATTAAAGTTGCAGGATTCAAAATCAACATACAAAAATCAGTTGTGTTTCAATACACTAATAAAGAACAATCAGAAAGAGAAATTAAGAAAACATTCCCAAGTACAACTGCATCAAAAAGAATAAAATACTTAGGAATAAATTTAACCAAGGAGGTGAAAGACTTGAACACTGAAACTACAAAATATTGAAGAAAGAAATTAAAGACACAAATAAATAGAAAAACATCTCATGTTCAGTAATCGGAAGACTTTTATTGTTAAAATGTTCATACTACCCAAAGTGATCTAGAAATTCAGTGCAATTCCTATCAAAACCCTAATAGTATTTTTATAGAAATAGGAAAAAAAACAATTCTAAAATTCATATAGAAACAAAAATGACCCCAAATAGCAAAAGCAATATTAAGAAAGAAGAACAAAGATGGAGGCATCATAGTCCTGCTTTAAAATTAACCCTAACCCCAACCCTAACACTAACCCCATCCCAAAGCTGTAGAAATAAATAGTATGGTACTAGCATAAAAATAGACATATAGACCAATGGAACACAGAAATAAACCCATGCATATATGGTAAACTGACTTTGATAAAGGTGCCAGGAATACACAATGGGCAATGAATAGTCTCTTCAACAAAAATGGTGCTGGGAAAACTGGATATCCACATGAAAAATAATAAAATTAAACCCTTATCTTACACCATACAGAAAAATCAACTCAAAATGGATTAAAGACCCGAGACTGTAAAACTCCTAAATGAAAACATAGAGGGAAACCTTCATGACATTGGTCTAGGCACTAATTACTTGGATATGCCACCAAAAGCACAAGCAACAAAAGCAAAAAGATAAGTAGTTATGCATCAAACTAAAAAGCTTCTGTACAGCAAAGGAAAAATCAAAATAGTAAAAAGACAACCTACAGAACTGAAGAAAAGATTTGCGAACTATATATGTGTTAAGGTGTTAATATACAGAATATAGAAGGAACTCCTACAACTCCATTAAAAAAAGAGAGAGAAACAAATAACCTGATTTTAAAAAGTACTTAGACATTTACCCAAAGGAGACATACAAATGGCCAAGAAATATATGAAAATATTGTCAACATCACTAATCATCAGGGAAATTCAAATCAAAACCAAAATGAGATATAACTTACACCTGTTAAGACAGTTATTTTAAAAAGATAACAAATGTTTGTGAGGATATGGAGAAATTGAAACACTTGTATTCTGTTGAGTGGGAATGTAAAATGCTGCAGTCACAATGGAAAATAGTATGGAGGGTCCCCAAAATTAAAAAAATAACTACTATGTGATGGATTCTGGGTATATATCCAAAAGAATTGAAATCAGGAACTTGAAGAGATATCTGCACTCCCAAATTCATTGCAGCATTATTTACAATAGCCAAGATATTGAAACAACATAAATTCCCATCAACAGATGAATGTATAAAGAAAATATGGTATATATACATAATGGACAATTATTCAGTCACAAATAAGAAAATCCTGCCATATGCAACAATATGGATGAAACTGGAGGACATCATGCTAAGTGAAATAAGTCAGTCACAGAAAGACAAGTAGTATATGATTTCACAATCTGAGGTATCTAAAACAGTTAAGCTTATAGAAACAGAGAGGAGAATGGTGGTTTGTCAGGAGCTAGAGGGAGGGGAGTGGGAAGTTGCTGTTCAATGGGCACAAAGTTTCAGTTACGTAAGATGAATAAATTCCAAAGATATGCTGTACAACTTTGTGCCTACAATAAAAATAATGTGTTGTGCACTTAAAGTTTTGTTAAGTGGATAGATCTCAAGTTAAATGTTCTTAACACAATAAAACAATAATAATAATTATTATTATTATAAATAAAATTTCCTTTAAAAATTAAAAAAATCAATGTAAAGCATTTTATTAGTAGAATAAAGGATAAAAACCACATGATCATCTCAATTGAAGCAGAGAAATAATATGACAATATCTAACATATTTTCATGGTAAAGCATTCAATGAACTAGACCTAGAAAGAAACTTCCTCAATCTGATAAAAGGCATATGAAAAACCCATTGATAACATTATACTTAATGATGAAAGACTGAACACCTTCCCCCTAAGATTGGAAAAAAAAGACAAGGATTTCCACTCTCACCACTTCTATTCAACATTGCACTGGACGTTGTACCCAGGGGAATTAGGTCAGAAAAAGAAAAGGCATACAGATTGGAAAAGAAGAAATAAAACGATCTCATTTTCAGATGTCATGATTTTATATGTAGAAAACCTTAAAGAATCTACAGAAAACCCATAGAGCTAATAGCCAAGTTCAACAAGGTTGACGAATACAAATTAAATATAGAAAAGTAAAATGTATTTCTATACACTAGCAGTGAACAATTCAAACTTGAAATTAAGACAACAATTTCATTTACAATTGAATGTAAAACATTCAAAATAAAATATGAATAAACTTAGCAAAACAGGTGCAAAACTATGCTCTGAAAGCTACAAAACATTATTGAAGAAATTAAAGAGAACCTATAATAAATGGAAACACATCCCATGTTCATGGATCAAAATATTAATATTGTTATGATGGCAATGCACCCCAAATTGATCTACAGATTCAGCATACTCCCTATAGAAATTCCTGTTGGCATTTTATTAGAAATTGATTATGAAGTTCTTATGAAAATATAAGGGACCCATGATTTCCAAAATAATCTTGAAAAAATAAAAAAAAATTGGAGTACACATATTCCCAAATTTCAAAACTTACTATGAGGTTACAGTAATCAAGACATTGTAATACTGGCATAATGATAGAGATATTGATCATGGAATAGAATTGAGAGTCCAGAAATAAACCCTTAACTTTTATGGTCAAGTGATTTTTGACAAGGGTGTTAACTCAATGGAGGAAATAATAGTGTTTTCAATAAATTGTGCTGGGACTATTGGATACCCAACTGCAAAAGAATAAAAGTAGTTCCCTGCCTAATACCAAACACAAAACTTAACAGAGATCATAGGTTTAAGTGTGAGAGCTAAAATAACACTCTTAGATCAAAGAATTAGTAGTATATCTTTAAGGAGTATGGTTTAATCTTCAAAGATCGAAGGACAGGAGTATACCTTTAGAAAGTTGGTTTTAGCAAAGGATTCTTAGATATGACAACAAAAGCATACGTGGCAAAAGAAAAAATAGATAAATTGAACTTTATTACAATTAAAAACTTTGTTATGGACAATACTATGAAAAAAGTGAAAACACACCACAGAATGAGATAAAATGTTTAAAAATCATGTATCTGACAAGGTTCTTGTATCCAGAATATATAAAGAACTCTTAAAAATCTTGGAAACATCAAAGACAAACATTTCAATTTGAAAATACAAAAAAAAAAACAAAACGGACTTAACTAGATATTTCTCCAAAGAAGATAAGCAAATGGACAATAAGCACATGAAAAGATACACAAAATCATTATTCATCAGGGAATGCATGTCAAGACCACATGATAACACTTCATACCCACTAGAATGGCTATAATCAAAAAAGCAGATAATAATAAGTGTTGAAGAGGATGGGGGGGAATTGAAACACTCACACATTGCTATTGGGAACATAAAATTCTGTAGCCACTTTGGAAAACAGTGTTGTAGTTCCTCAAGAGGTTAAATATAGAGTTACCATATATATGACCCAGCAATTCAACTCCTAGGTGTACACAGAAAACAAATGGAAACATAAGTGAATACAATAACTGCACACGAATGTTCATAGCAGCATTATCTATAATAGCCAAAAGAGGGAAACACCCTGAATGTCCATCAACTAATGAATGGTTAAACAAAATGTAGTATATCCATACAATAGAATAATATTCAGACATAAGAAGGATGAACTTTGAAATCATTATTCTTAGTGAAAGAAGACAGCTACAAAAGGCCACATATTATATGATTTCATTTATATGAAAAATCCAGATTAGGCAAACCCATAGAGATAGAAATCAGGTTAGTGATTTTCAGGGCCTGGGTAAAGGGGAATGTGCAGTGACTACAAATGGGTACAGGATTTTTTTTGGTTTATGAAAATGTTCTGGGGTTCAATAGTAGTGATTTTTGTACAACCATGAGAATATAATGAAAAACACCGAATTGTACATGTTACATGGTTGAGTTTTATTATATATGTGGTACACCTCAATTTTTAAAAAATGAAGGAGAGATAAAGAGACATCTGCCTCCAAAAGATGGAGAAGATATACTTTTCCTTATTCCTCCCTCTAAGTACAGCTAAGAACCCTGGGCATTATATACAAAACAAATATAAGAAGACTCTGAATGTGTAGAGAAAAGGTAGACCAGTTAGGGACATTGGAACCTGAGGAATAACACAGTAGTGAATAGCCTGGGATTTCTCTTTGCCTCTCATATCCCTGACTGACTATTGGAAAAGCCAGCAATCCAGAAACACCAATAGGCACAGACAAATAAATCCCCCAGAAAAGTGTGTTCTCTCTAGCCAAAGGACCAGGAATGGGTAGCTGAGCAATACTAAAACTTTTAAACAATAACTGCTCTACCTCAGACAAACACCCCAGAAAAATATGCAGCCCTACCTCCACCCCACCAGCAAAGACCAAATGGGAAACCTAAAATTCACTCTTCCCAGCCTATAATGAGCTGTGCCAATGCCTTTCAAACCCTACCACCACTGGTGAGGGTGGTGTCAGAAAAGAAGGCTTAATGGAGATTCAGGACTTTAGCAGTGTTTAGCAGCAATGAGGCCACCCCCTCACACACAGTATCAGTAGAGACTACATGGAGAGCCTAGACTTCCACCTTCTACCCAGTACCCTTTACCATCTTGGGTGGTATCAGAGGAGATATACTGGAAAGTCAAGACTTTTGCCACTGCTCAGTGGGAATGAGGCCATGTGCAATGTAAGGCAAGGCCACAAGGGAGAGTAGTAACTCCTTCCAGACAGGGTGGTATCAACAGAATGAGGAGCCTGAATTACTACCCCCACCCAGCACTACTGTAGCACCAGCTCACCCCAGGATTTCAATGGAGGCAGAGTGGAGAATCTGGACTCCCATACACACCTGGCAGAAATGAGGCAGTGTTGCCTCCCTTGCCCCACCAGAGCCGTGTCAGGAGGCGCCTGAGAAAATGCAAGATTTAAATAAGATCCAGAGTTTCATAATACCTAAAATGTCCATGTTTCAATAAAACAATCACTTGTGAAACCAAGAACCTGGAATATATCAACTTGAATGACTAAAGACAATGAACCCTAAGATTTCACAGATGATTTTAAAGCTGTCATTATAAAAATACTTCGATGAACAATTACAAAGATGTGTGAAACAAATGAAAGAATAGAAAATATCAGCAAAGAAATGGAAAGTTACAGCAAAAAAAAATAATAATAAAAATGTTCAAAAAGAAGCAAATGGACATTTTAGAACTGAAAACTAAAATAACCAAAATTTTAAAACTCAATGGACAGGCTCAATACATAGAGTGAAGAGGGCAGATGAAAGAATCAGTGAACTTAAAAATAGAAAAATAGAAATTTCTTAATCTGAACAAGAGGGAGAAAACACACTTTGGAAAAAAAAATAAGAGAGAAAAAGAGCTACAGAGGTATGTGGAACTATGACACAAGATCCAACATTTGTGTCATTGGAGTCCTAGAAGGAGAGGAGAAAGAGGGCAAGGCTAAAAATCTACTCAAAGAAATAAAGTCCCCAAACCTCCTAAATTTGTCAAAAGACATGCACTTACAGACTCAAGAAGCTGAACAAATTCCAAACAGGATATATCCAAAGAAATCTTCACCAAGACACATCATAGTCAAACTTCTAAAACCAAAGACAAAGAAAAAATCTTGAAAGTAGTCAGTCATTACCTATCAGAGGAAAAGCAGTTCAAACAGCAGTGGATTTCTCATCAGAAACCATGGCGGCCAGAAGGAAATGGGACAACATTTTTCAAGTGCTGAAAAAATAATCATCAACCCAGAATTATGTATCTGGTGAAAATATCCTTCAGGAATGAAGGGGAAATGGAGAAACTCTCAGATGAAGGAAAACTAAGAGAATTTGTTGCCAGCCAACTTACTTTAAAAGAATGGCTAAAGAAAATTGTCTAAACAAAAAGGAAATAAGAGAAGGAAAATTTGAACATCAAGAAGAAATAAAGAACAACAGAAAGAGAAAATTATGAGTAAATACTTATGAAATACTTTGAACTGAATGAAAATAAAAATACAACATATTAAAATTAGTAAAACTTAGTTAAACCAGTACTGAGAAGAAATTTTATTATATTAAATACTCATATTAGAAAAGAGAAAAGGGGTAAAATAAATTATCTAAGCTCCCACTTTAAGAAACTAGAAAAAAGAAGAGCAAAATAAACAAACCAAGCAGAAAAGGGCACTAATAAAGGTAAGAGTAGAAATAAATGAAATTGTAAGCAAAGGAACAATAAAGAAAATCAAAGAAGCAAAAGCTGACAGTTTGAAAAGATCAATAAAATTTGAAAACCTCTAGCTGGAATGACAATTACAAAAGAGAAGGCACAAATTACCATTATCAGTATTCCACAGATATCAAAAGGATAACAAGGAATACTACAAACAATACTATGCACATAAATTCAATAAGTTAGATTAAATAGATCAACTCTTTAAAAACACAGACTACCAAAACTTGCTTAATAGGAAAAATAGTCTGAATATTCCTATGACTGTTAAGGAAATTGAATCCAGAATTTTTAAATATCCCCAAAATGAAACTTTTGCACCCAAATGGTTTCACTGAATAATTCTAACCAAGCATTTTAAAAAGAATTGATACCAATTCTACATAATTTCTTCCAAGAAAGAGAAGAAACCCTTCCCAATTCATTTTATGAGACAAGTGTTACTATGACACTAAATACCAAGCCATTGTCAGAAACAGACTGCAGGTCAATCCCTCCTGAATATAGATGCAAAATTGCAAACAAAATATTAGCTAACCAAATCCCACAATGTATAAAAAGAATTACACACAGTAACCAAGTATGATTTATTCTAGGTATGTGAGGCTGGTTTAACATTGAAAAATCAATCAATGTATTTCACCATATCAACAGGCTAAAAATTTTTTTAAATCATACTATCCTATAAACATAGGCTGAAAATTCATTTGACAAAATACAACACTCATTCATGACACAAACTTTCAGCCAATTAACAGCAGAGCTAAATTACCCCAACTAGATAAAGAGTATCTACAAAGAAATGTACAGATAATATCATACATAATGTTGAAAAACTGAACGTTTTCCTGCTAAAATCAGAAAGAAGTGAAGGATGTCCACATTCATCACTGTTTTTCAATGTAGTACTAAAAGTCCCAGCCATGACAATAAGGCAAGAAAAAGAAATAAAATTCCCATAAATTAAAAAGGCAGAAATAAATTGTTTTTATTTACAGATGGCATGGTCTGAATGCATATGTAGGAAATCCCAAGGATTAAAACCAACCAAAAAACTTGTAGAGGTAATAAGTGAGGTTAAGTAAGATGGCAGGATCCAAGACCAACGTATAAAAATCAACAGTATTTCTATATACTAAGAAAGCTGTAGTGTGAAAACTGAATTTGAGAATACAAACACATTTATAGTTGTTCAAACCATTTATAATTATACAAACAATGAAATACTTAGGTATGAATTTAACAAATCTTGTACAGAACTTGTATGCCAAAAGCTAACTTTGCTGATGAAAGGCAGAAAACCTAAATAAATGGAAAGACATACTGTACTCATGTATTGAAAGACTCAAAATAGTAAAGATGTCATTTTTCCCAAATTAATCTATAGTTTTAATGTAATTAATATCAAAACCCCAGCAAGGTTTTTTATAGACATATACTATCTTTTATAAAATATATGGAAAAGTCACAGTCTCTAGAATAGCCATGAAAATCTTGGAAAAAAAAGAATAAAGTAGAAGGAGTAATTCTATCAGATATTAAAACTTACTATGGGGCTTCAATAATCAAGACTGTGGTACTGGTAGAAGGATAGATACATAGATAGGTAAAACTGAATAAAGAAATAGTCCTGAATAAGTACAGATTACTGATTTTTGATAAATCACCACAGCAATTCAATGAAGGAAGAATAGCCTTTTCAACAAATGGTGCTGGAGCAGAAAAACAACAAGAACCTTGAGTTGAGATAATGATCATAAACTTAAAAAGTAAAACCATAAAACACAGAGAAGAAAACACAGGAGGAAATCTTCAGGACCTAAGACTAGGTAAAGAGATTTTAGACTTGACAGGAAAAGCACCATAACAGAAAAAAATTACAAACTGGACTTCATCAAAATTAAAAACGTTTGCTCTGCATATGACCCTTTTAACAGGTTATAAAAATAAGCTACAGAGTGGGGAAAATATTTGCAAACTACATATTTGATAAAGGACTTGTATGTAGAATATGTAAAGAATTCTCATAATTCAACAAAATAAAAACAAACCAATTGGAAAATGGGGAAAATACATGAAGAGAGACATTTCATCAAATGTGATATACAACCAAGAGGTTCAATATCACTAGCCCTTAGAGAAATGAAAATTAAAACTGCAATGAGATATCGCTACATGCACCTATGTGAAGAGCTAATTTTTTTCTTTTTTTAAAAAAAAGGACCACACGAAATGCTAGTAAAGATGTGGAGAACCTGGACCACTCATGTATTGCTGGTGGGGATATAAAAATGATCCAGCCACTCTGGGAGAGAGTTTGGCAGATTGTTATAAAACTATACATACACTTACCACATGACCCAGCACTTGAGCATTTGTCCCAGAGAAATGAAAAGTTATATCTACATAAAAACCTGTACATAAGTGTTCCTAGAAGTTTCATTAATAATAGACAAAAACTGGACACAATGAGATGTCGTACAATGGATAAATGATTACACAAACTCTGGTACATGCATACCATAGAATACTACTCAGTAATAAAAAAGGAAAACTATTGACACATGCAACAATCTGAATGAATATCAAGGGAATTTTGCTAAGTGAAAAAATGTCAATCTTAAAAAGTCATATACTGCAAGATTCCAATTTTAGAACATTCTTAGGATGATGGAATTATAAAGATGGAAAACGGTGGTTTTCAGGGGTTAGGGATCATGGAGTGCAGAGGGAGACAATAAAGGAATAGCAGGAGCGACATCCCTGTGGTGATAGAACAGTCCTATATCTTGATTGTGCTGGTGGTTATACAAATCTAGACATGTGATAAAATTCCATAGAAGGATACATGCAGACATACACACCAATGAATTCATGTAAAACTGGTGAAATTTGAGTAAAGTCTGTGGACATAGCAATGTAAAACTTCTGATTTTCATATTGGGGTAAAATTATATAAGATTTTGCCATTGGGGGAAACTGGTTGAAGGGTTTACACAAGATCTTTATGTATTCTTTTTGCAACTTAATTTGAGTCCACAACTGTTTCTAAATAAAATTTTTAAAAATGAAGGTAATTCAAAGAAAATTTCCGGTAAGATATGTTCCTTCTTTCTCTCATTTCTATTTGGAATCACTGAATGGCATAAAATGCACAAAATTATTTCTTTCACCTTCCTTTATGTATTTTAATGTCATCATAAAGTTTATTTGTAATGATGTTTATATTTTAGTCGGTCCAATACTTTACTCTCTCTTACTCAAAAAATATAATATTCATCAGATATATTTTCCATTTTAACCAGGGTCATAATCATTTCCAAACACCTTCCAAAAATGATTTAGTGTAGTACCTGAGATTGTCTCAGGAATAGATTAAGAGGGAGAAGCATCTGATTGAATAGAAAGTATTTACATTATTATAGTGTCAATATATAGCCCAAGCCCTCCTCTAAACTGAAATTAGCCTATTTGTATAAAAATAAATATGATAGTACCTTTATTTTAGATGAGATATACTTTAGAGTCTTATGATCAAAGGATGTTAAAACTATTAGCTTTTCATCTGTAGCCTGTGGACTGATTTAAAATGTAATGTTTCAGAGGACTCAAGTCATGTAATGTTTCAGTAGCTAGATGATAAATTTATTGTTCCAATGTTTATACAGCATTCCAAATTTGACCATCAATACTTCTCATACATATAAAGTTTTCAATAGATACATTCAATACAAAATGCAAAATATCAAAAAGCCCCTATTTCTGACAGCAGTTTGGGAGACCAGTGGCTGCCAAGGGAAGAGGGTCTTGTTTTGGACCTTTGCTTCCACATGGGTGAAGTAAGGTGGATAGTCCCAAAGTCTCTACTCTAAAGAATCCCAGAACTGATTGCTGAAAACTATGTAACACAATGTCATAACATGTGATTGATTTGGTCAATTTGTTTGACTAAGTCTGTGGAAAAATAAAATCAAAGGCTTTATTTGATTGACGAGTTAGTTTAGTCAAAATACTTGAGTCAAAACTAAAATAGCAATTTTGGTAAGTCATGTTGGACACAGTCTAAATGGAACTCACTGCATGAAAGCCCAGATCATATAGACTTTGACATGTTTGCATATGAAAATTTAAGGCAAAATACAAATTATCATTTGAGATATGTATCACACTAGCTGTCACCCAATTTTACAACATAGAGTAAGAGGCGGGCTACATGAAGCATACTCTAATCATTTTCTGAAAATTTCCACATAACAGCAAAGCTGGCATTTTATAATTTCCAGAGCTATAAATCATTTTTAAAATCACGATATTACTCAAAACAGATGTGAAAACATATGTTTGCCACAGTTGTATAAACTGCCTACTTGTCAAACTTAATAAATGTTGAGACTTCTACTTTAACTGCATTCCCTTTTAAGAACTAAAATCTATTTGAGGAAAATATATTTTATCTTAAGTACAAATGTAACTGGTAGAACTTAACATAGAAAATCTCATTTAAAATAAAGTTTTCCATTATAACCAGAGAAGTACAGTTTAATATGCCACGCCGGTCTATTAATGTCCTCACCAGGATGTGTGACCAACCCATTTGAAATGAGTATAACTGTGCCATTCCACAGTAAGAGATTCAGAAATGCCAGTGCATACCACTGTGTATTTTATGAAAATCGGCTACTGTACATCTGTACTAGCACTCCAGCTGATTTTTAATAAGACACAACAGTGTGTACTTGAACACTGAAGCAAACAGGCCAGTCCTAAATGCCATTTTGACTTATGAGGTTTGCAGTTCTGACAGAATCATATGTATCATGTACAGCTTGAGATTTTCCTAGAAAATATGCTTTACTTCCAAGCTGTCCTTCAAACAGTCATGACTTGCTAGGAAAGAAGTTTCAGGAACAAATTGTTTTTGAGTTATGAATGAAATTTCATCTTTAACTATAATTCCATTACCTGTGTAAGAGTTTGGGTAGTTTAATATACTGAACCTGACTTCCATTCTGACAACTTTTCTGAAATCAAGCATTTACATCTTGGGGCCCCAGAGGGTACAGTCTTTCAGTATTTGGATAAGAAAAGACAAAACATGTGGCAAGGAAACCAACAATGGATCAATGAAATTAAAATTATACATTATTCCAAATTCTAACTAAAATGCTCATCTAGGTAATTAGAAAGCAAGTTCAGTCTAGAGAAGAAATAAAAAATTTCTCCATTAACTCTTCAGCTCATGGAGTGTTTTTTTCTGTATATTATGAGCATCTTTATTAAAGATTGAAAAATGCAGCCTATAGTGAAGTACAATCAGACCATCTGATGATCTGATAAATTACATGTTAGCTTATGTTCTTTAGCTTAGAGTTACTAACTCATGGTGACAGTCATAACGCATAGCCTATAACATATGCTGATATATTTTCCTTTACTCTTACCTTTACAGACTTTTAAACAAAGTTTTACTCAGTTTTCATATCAGAAAGCCTGTCTTTGAAATTCTTACTTTCCCTACCTTCTTTAAATGGATATCCTAAGAAAAAATTGGATACTGTGCAGAAATGACACGTTTGTCAGTTGATTACAAGCCAGATTGATGTCATATCTATCAATATTATAGGTAAATACCTGATTGGAGCTGCTTGCTAAACTTTCCTCTGAAATGTCCAAATTAGCATATACTTTTAAAATCACTTTTGAGTGTTGAGGGGAACATCTCTCCTCTATGACAGCAACTCAAGTTTTTCAAACATAACCATCAAATGGTGATTCATTTAAATATAGCAACAAAGTGCATACATAATAAAAAGAGAATCAGATGTCTTGGATCAGGCATAATAAAAGGACTTAGGGTAAAGTTTCCAACCATAGGCACAGAGAAACTTTGGGCTAATATGTTATTTATAACATCAAATAAACAAGCTTCAGGTAAATATTATTTTTTTACTACTAAAAGAATTTATCCAAAGCCAGTATGGATCTATTCTGACTTAGGGAAATGTGGATGCAATATACAGCAATGGGATGTTAATTGAGTTAGTATCTGATCTTTATATGTACATCAAATAAGCAAAAGTCATTTTACCTTTATTTTCCCTTTGGAATTTTTTGATGGTTGGTCCATTATCCTGATCAACAATAAGTTCCTCTCTATTGTTGGGCATCATAACTATAAATAAGAGATATAACTGAGTAATTTTCTTGCAAAACACCCAAAAGAAAAGCAGAAAACCATTACATAAATAGCTATTTTACTCCAATAACAACATGAATTTTATACACTTCTACTTCTGAACAACTGAAAAGATTTTTGTTGGTCTGATGACCATACAATTTAAAAATCAATAAGCTGCTTAATCATATGAATTTTAAAGTATAATTAATACGTAGTATATATATAATTTCCAATGTATTTTCTTTAAATCACTTAAAATATTTCCTTTTTTGAAATTCATGTGCAAATTAGCTATTTACCTCCATAATTAATAATATATTTCCCAAAATGCTTCAGAGAGAACTTTTCACTTAATCTCATGAGTTTAAAATAATTATGAATTTAGTTTACTTTGTAGAGTTTTTGCAAATATATAGCAAAATTAATAGATAAAATATAATTTTCTGGTAATTGTAAGTGCTTCTTCACAAGACATTTATATTGAAAGAGGAAAATCATGTCAATTTCAGTTTATCATTTAATTCTCTTTAGTTATATTTTATTAAAATGTTATATAGCACTATCAATAAAGTATGGTCACTTTAAACCAAAAATCATCAAACCTTTTAATTCACTTATAGACAATCTCACTATCACGCTTGGACAATTGTGGAATGTGCATAGAGAGTATAATTACTGCCAGTGGAATAAGAAATGTTTTATGTTGTCAAGATTTTTTTTAGAATATTATATTGCTTTGGATATAGTTTATTTCTAAGTATGACATCTCTTATGATATGTCTATTACAGAGTACACATATTTCCCTGTGTGCTCTGCTTTTAGCCAGCACTCAATAAATAATTCTCTCTCTCTTTTTCCTCTCTACTGCCCTCCCTCATCAGTACAAAGATTATCCTAATAGAAGAATGTATGTTTCTTGATTCCTTTATGGTCATCTGGCTACCCCCACAGGTCTTGCTCAGACTCCCTTGAATCTGTTGCACACAATATTGTAACTAGTAGGTTAGTCTGTATCCACAGAACAGAGTAAAGCTAGAAAACCTCTGTCACCTCTTCCAGGAATTAAATTTACTCCCTTATGGCCATTAGCTACAAGTTCTAATTCAGTGGTTAACTCTGGCTGCACATTAGAATGTCCTGAGAAGATACTGAAAAGCAAAACAAAACACTCCTTCTAGGCTCTATTCCAGACCAGGTAAATGAGACCCTGAGCGTGTGGCCTGGGCATCCAGATTTGTAAATGCTCCATAGGTGATTATAATGGGGAGCCAGATTTGAGACCCACTGGGCTCACTATGAAGCTAAATCGTTATAAAGAATATATAATATCGACAAGCTAAGTGAGACTTGGATGAATTTCCACAAGAGAGAAATCATCTTTGTCCTTCCCCACCACAAATCCAGAACCTAACACCTTCCCTAATCCCTCAAATTCCTTTCCTCCCCCATAAAAACATTATTTTGGAGAGTCTTGAAGCAATCACTCTTATGAAGTGTAAAAATTTAGAGTTTACATTAAAAATGTCCCTATAGTAAGACTAAAAGAAGATAAGATATTATTTTCCCTAAAGGAAATGGATACTTAGGAAATTGGATTGTGTAGGTACAGAAGATTAATGAAGATTTTACCTAGCTCACTTGGTTCATACTTATTATATACCAAATGAGAATTTGTTATAGCTGAATGCACTGAGTAATGTCTGTACACCTGAGTAGGATCAAACAGCAGGAGATGATAAGCAATCAAGGCAAAGCCACACAGAGAAAAATAGTGCTTATCCCTCACATTTCCTTAGCGCTTTAAATTTCTGAAGTGTTTTTTCCACATATTATTTCATTTGACCTCATAAAACTCCAGTGCACTAGGCAGAGCAGTAATTATATCTATATGTTAGGTAAAGATACTCATTGTGGTTAAGTGACATACCCAAGATCTCATAGCTAGTTAGTGCCAGACTGTGTCTAGATTCAAGTCTCCAATATGCCAGATCACTGACAATAACATTATAATATTTCTGGAATAGTGTCTGTGGTGTAAGACTTCTGAAACAATAAAAAAGAAACGTAGGAAAAATCATGTTAAAATTTGTGATCTAAATTGCTGAGATTATTGCAAATCATATATTGATTCACTTTTTAATCACTCTTACATGATCAACTGTCCAAAGGATATTTTATCTTCCATTATTCAAAGCGTGCTGTGAATATAGCAAGTAATTTGTATCACACTAGCTGCCAAATACCAGCATATTGAATTAACATATACTCTACAAAAATCCCATCAAATTGTTCCCATGAGATCCAGTGATACAGTAAATGAAGCCCCTTCCAGAGAACAAACTTTTAACACCTTTTTTGTTGTTCATATTGCTTCAGTAACAAAAAATCACCACTTTTCAAAAAGTATCAATTCCCCCAGGTTTTTCTCCCCTCTCTATTGCCTAATGAAGAATTTCCTGAAAGATTATCTTTCAGTTCCTTGCTTCAGGTGAGATACTCACCCATTCTCTCCGAATGGTGATCCATCTGAGAGGGAGAGCTGGACACGCTGCTGCTGGGGTGGGAGGAGGTCTGGCTCCCAGGGCGATGACTCTCTTCCAGGGAAGGAGCAGGAGAAGGACTCTCTGGGATCCGTTCCTTACACAAAAGGAAACACAAAAGGAAATGTGATCTTGCACCAAGTTTTCACATTGGTGGAGTCCATAACATTTGAAATGTTGACCTCTCATCCTGAAAGTGCATACATCCATAATACTTGGTCTTAAACACATATCTTCAGACAAAACCATATTTTTTGTTCTTGGGAAATTAATGGGATATTGTGAGGGTTAAATAAGAGAAAGAGTGAAAAGGCTCAGTGCTACGCCAGATACATGCTAGAGCTCAAGAAAGGTTAGTTTCCATTTCCTTTCCTAGGAAATTCATCAAGGATTACGAAGTGAAGTGACTATTGTTAGTGAAAATTTGTTATTGTAAGCTTCTACATTGATATAATGTTCAGGCCATAACCTGGAGGGTGAGCTTACTGTCTGAGTAAGAAGATCCCCCAAAGGTAAACACCTGGAACCCTGGAATAAAACTTACAAATAGTGGCACCTGGTACATGTTGTGTCTTTCTGCACTGACAAAAATTATGGCAATAATATACTTGTGATCTATCAGACCTTAGGAATTCATGTTGAATTTTGCAAACAAAATAGTTTGATAGTCACAGGACACAATGATGGGTTTTTAAAACTAACACTAAGACCTATCAACATCAGTTCATTAGTATTGTTTAGATTTTTATAGTTTTAAATTATGAATTTGAATAAAAATAAAATATTTCTTTTACATAACTCAACATTAATGGTTATGGTTCTCAGGACTTTTGTGATAATGAATATTGCTAAAAACTCTGAAGTTATTCACTGTGCTTATGCATCACAAACTGATGAATAAATCTGAAAATCATTTAGTTAATTTGATCAATTAAAAAAACACATTGTAGTGTTTATCCATATATGCAATAAATGTGACTCAGTGATAGACATGCTGGGACAGAGAATGTTTATTCTATAAAATATTTAATTCATCCATAATAAATTTCTTAAATTAAATGTTCTGTCTAATTATGTGTAATTACAACCTCAGTATTCTAATCATCATAACATTAAAAATTAGTTTGTCAAATATGTTCTTATACATTTTCACAATGATTTTGCACAAGAGGTCCAAAACTGATAAATTCCTTAAAGAAAAACTGTTTAATGCAAAATTAATATTATGAGAGTTAAAGGTTATTATTTCATTAGTGGAAATTAGCATTTTGCAATGTCTATCATTGTGGCAGACAGAATAGTGCCCCCCTGCCCCGCCAAAGATGTTTAGTCCATATCCTAAGAGCTAGAGCCTGTGAATATGTTATCTTACATGGCAAAATGGACTTTTCAGATGTGACTGAGAACCCTGAGATAGAGCTATTACACTGGATTATCTTGGGGGCAGAAAGGAAAGTCAGAGGAAGATATGATTATGGAAGAATGGTCAGAGAGATAAGTTGGAAAAGGCAAGGAAACCGATTCTTTATTGGGAGCTTACAGAAAGAAATGCACTCTTGCCAGCAGCTTGATTTTAGCTCAATGATAGCCATGTCAGACATCTGACCTACAGAACTGTAATATAATAAATTTGCATTGTTTTAAGCTACTTAATTTGTCATAATTTGTTACAGAAGCAATAAAGAACTAATATAGTCATCAATGTAGTATGTTCATTTTTAAATGGTGCTTTATATATTATTATTTAGCATTTAGTTAACATTTGATAATTTTAATGAAATGAATAACTGACTTTGAGTATATTAGCTGCAATATGATATAGTTATTAAATACCAATAATTGTAAATATATACTACACCTTAAAGGCTCTATAACTTTTGTCATGCTTCAAAAACAATGTTTTAAGACAGAGAAATATATATTTCATTTATATTTAGTATACAGTTAAGTATACAGTTGCAATACTATGTACACAGGGCAAGATCAAAAGACACTATAAGCAAAGCAGAAGAAGAGAATCATTTTTTTTCCAAATAATTATATTTGTATTTTGGAGGGATGGTATGGAGATGGGCAGCAAATTATATATAGACTTTATACCACATCATTTTACTTTTTGAAAAGACTAGTAATTCATCAGCTGTGAAATTCAACCTAAAGTATAGTGATTAAAAATATAATCCCTAAATAGCATGTGAACATACACACACACACCCCAACGAAAGGAATTTCATATATGAGGTCAAAATTATTTTTTGCTTTTCACTGTTGTGTAGTCTCAATGATTCTATGCTAAAATGTGTCCAGTCTTTGAATTCTAACATTGGATATTTGCTGAAAAATATGTAATTTAATAACTATGTTTATCTCTAATGGACCTGTAAGTGAATGGATAGGGACAAAGTACAGCAGTTACTGAGCAAAAATAGAACTGAACAAACAAAATCACTGTGTAGTGGCAAACAGGAACAATACACAGCAATATATGCTGTCATAATAAAAATGGAAAATTTGGGGGTGATTCATAAAGCTGATGGTTTGGAAAAGCAAGAGAATTCAAGTGACAGTGATACTTGAACTTGCTCACCCTGCTTAAAAAATGAAAGCTCATGCTGAATTTTTAAAAAATTGGAAGAACATCTACACAAATAGAAAATACTATAAATAATGAGAAAAAATACAATGCTCTAAAGAGGAATCCTCCAAAATGTTTAAAATTTTCATATGAACAAATAATATGAACTCAAATAATATACTTTTAAACTCTTTCTTTGACATTTTGAACAGTACATTAGGTGGAAAAATAAATTAACTTTTAAAACATGACTTAGAGCTACTTAGAGCTAACATTTTGCATAGTCATATTTCTGCTTTAATATTTTGTAGCCTGCACTTTCCAAATTCCATCAAGGTTCAATCATTGTTATTGTTTCCTAAGACCTCACAGAGGTCAGACTTTTTTCACCATGTAAACAACATTAGATGAATCCAGTGCCTTATACTGATTAAGAATTAGGTGGGTTTAAAAAAAAAATCTGTAGGAAACTGGGAATGTTTAATTTCTCCTAAAATAATGAATAGTTCTATAAACAATTTCTACTTTGCAAGTAAACAGATCCATTTTTCAGCCCTGTAATCAGTATGCATCTATTTAGCTACTTAACTGCAATGTGTTTTGGTTCATTAGGTGGCTACTGTTGTGTCTCAGCCTAGTTAAATTTTCACAGCAAGTTAATCTGTTTTATTACAAATGGAACACAAGTGATAATGTCTTCACCATTTGTCAAATACAGGGTTAACAGTATTTGCAACAAATCAATAAGGGCAATTAAAAAGGAAAATTGCAAATCTATAACCCCAATCATTTTACTCATTGATGACTTAATTTTATTTGGCATTTATGACTTTTACAACACTGTTACTCTTCATGTATTTCATTCGTGCCCCATCAAAAACAGCTGTAGCTCTTCTGAAACACTGCAGAAGTTTTCTCCATATTCAGTCAACGTAGCAAGGAGGGAGATTTCCAAAACTGATACATACTTACCCAATCAATCCCCACTTTCCCCTGAAATTAGTAAAATTATCTGCAATAATAACTCAAATTCTAGCATATACTTACATAGTTCAAGGCTTGTGGCTAAGAAGAAAGAGTCATTATAGAAAATGTTTTTAATTAGTACCTATTATTCCCTCTTCTATCACACTGTTTCCCTTTTTGTGGGGTACATATGGTCAAAGGAGATGTTCATCATATTAAATCATTTGAAAGTACATTTGAACCTTAATAAAAACCAGGGTCAAAGCTGAGAATAATCAGTTTTATACAAGGTTTAACACAGTCAGTTTGGTATAGGATTTAGTTTCTTGGCACTAAGGTATCAACTCTGCCCAGTTTCATGGAGATACTTTATTTCATCTCAATGTATTTCTTTACATCTTTGGAAATATAATATACGCAGAACTTGTGAAGTACTAATACACGCGTATCAAACGTGTTTATATTTATGTGTTCATGTGTGTTGTTGCCTTTTAAAAACACCTATCTCAATGTTAAATTGTACCTCTGATGTTTTATGATATTGATTCTTCTCAAGCGTTCAGTGGGGTTATGTAACATACAATTTGTCTTTTTATTTTTATTTAATTGGAATTCGACTCTCACTGTAATTACTCTTCCAAATGTTAATCTATTAATGAGTTCCTAAAGGATTTAATGGCATTTCGCTGCTTAGGAGTGGCTTTTGGAAGTTTATCTGAATGCTAGATATTTTATTCATGCATTTGTCTTGATATTTCATATTTAATTGATGTGTTCCTTCTGTACTGTCACCAGAGTTATGCAGAAACAGAACAGATTGTAATTGGACAGACTTAAATAATAAAATCAGGAACAAGAAAATAAGAAGTTTGTTCATTGTTGTTGCTAACTTGGGTTACCATTAGTCCTGAGGAAGAATTTGATGCTCAGATTTGTTATCTTTGAATACTATTGAATGCATGACACTTTGTGAATTTTTATGAATCAGTTTAAGAATTAGTAAGTGCTCCACAATCAACAATTTACAAATGTATTTAAGTTAACATAGATGGATATGGCAGGGTTTTCATGAATTTAGAAAAAAACAGACAGATGAGGGGGGTGCAACTGGAACATGTAACCATGAGAGAGTCCAAAATCATAAGCATGCCCTAACTGTGACCTATGTAATATTTGGACAAAGAACCCTTTCACCTCTTCAATTTGAAACTTGTTCTGGAAGAGGCTGACAGCTGAAGGGAATCAGCCATAATATCTGTTCATAGCATGTAAATGACCTCGAGTGGGAGAATGGATAGTTCAGTGGGAATATGTATGGCTTGCAAATTATGTTGTAGGTTTGGACCTCTGCCACCCATCCAAACACACACACACACACACACACACACACACACACCTTAATTCTCACTCAATGCATCTTCATCTCACGTTCTAAAAACAGTAATAGCTTTGTTTTTCCACAGAGCACTTAGAATAAGACTCAACTAGTGATTTTTTCAGTGAATTTGAATTATCACAAAAAAACCCTCTCTGTGTTGACTAATTTTAATACCAGATGTTCACATGCTAATGCCATTGCCTTGTGACCATTTCCAATCAATTCATTAATTGCCAGCTGCTCAGCTAAACAAAAAACACAGCTAATCAGATGATACTGGTAAACAGCCAAATAACAGCTTCCTACTTAAATTTCTTAAATTTGTTATCAGAGAAAACTATGGCACACTGATATGACAAAGTTTCCCACAAATACAGAAAAACTGTATTATAAAATATTTAAATGTAGGAAAATATATTTTCATATCAGTCAGGTATTTTACCTATTCTGCTCTCAGGATTTTGCCACATTGAGTAATATAACTGAAGGATGAAAAGCTTTGAAAGCCTAATGATCTTAATGCAATTTTCAATTCATGTTATAGTTATATTAGTTATTAGCTACAAATGCTAATATCTGAGCCAACAGTAAAGGGATCTGAGCCAGACCTAAAGACTATGTGCCTGGCATAACAATATTCCCAAACTAGTTTCTGGCCAAAAAACAGAAACAAACAACAACAACAAAACCAAAACCAAAAAAAAAATTTGTTCGCAACTTATAATGTCTTTTCCAGCTTGGGAATTAACATCTGTATCACTAATGATCATTTATGTTGAAAACATTCCCCAAAGTTTAATATCTGATGAATCATTAGTTTTCATCCATTCATGCAACAAACATTTATTGAGTGACTAATATACCCATTGAGGATGAAAGAAAGGCCTATGGGTGTCTTCATATGGTGTGTAGATGCTCCTAGTTCAGACTAAAGACTAAATAATCCACATATAAACATTCAAAGATAAATTAAAATAAAATACAAATTAGATCAATTTTGATATCAGAATGGGCACATCTCTCCAGTCCCCACCAGATCCCTAACTTTTCTTTTGTGGCACTGAGATCAAAATAGCCATTGCACATGAACGGATGCTCTCTAGAGGGCGGGTCCAATACCTGTATATGCATCTAATGGTGGGGAACCCTTGGTCCTGGTACTGATAAGAAGTTGCACAGACAAATGTATATAGGGAAAGCTACTTCTTTCTCAGGCTAGCTCTCTGCCATGATTTTGGTTTCTACTTATTACTATTTCTATATGAGTATAGAAAACATAATAAAAGAAAACATAAGTATAAAACATAATAAAATAATATTACCTAATATATATACTGAGTATTTACTAGATGTCCGACAGTGCTCTAAGTGTGTTAACAAGTTTGTCTCATTTAAGTCTCTTGTTAACACTATGAAGTAGGTACAATTATTATCCCCATTTCATTGGGAAATAAGGCAAACTGAGATACAGGCAGGTTAATTAATTTTCCTAAAGTCATATAAAAGAAATTTTGAAACCAGGATTCAAATACAGGCAGGCAATCTGACTTCAGAGCTTGTGCTCTTACCCATCATGCCATACTGCCTCCAGTGAAATCTTCTCAATGCATCTTACTTAGCTGACAAACTATGATGGCTCTAGCCAGAAACAGTATATAATTCTATAAATTATTTGGGGGATGGGGCATCTGCCTGTTTCATTTTGTGTTTTTGATAAAGCAATGTAACATGATCCTCTGCACATATTAGACCTTTGCTAAATCAGTGAATTCTGTGTTCTTGCTCTCTGTTTTCTAATAGAAAAAGATGACAATAATAATGGAGTAAGCCAATATTCAGCAATAGCTATCATTTCTGGCCAAATTCAAGGCTAATTGCAATACATTTGCTGATTTTTCAATCTGTATTATCCTTTTTTCCCAAAGATTACTAGTGATTCTGAACTTTTCAACCATACTATCTAATGCTTTAGAACAGTGCTGTCCAATAAAATTTTCTGCAGTGATGCAAATGTTCCTTACCTGTGCTATCTAATATAGTAGTCAAGTACCATGTGACTATTGAGCAGTTGAAATGTGGCTAGTTGAAACTGAGGAACTGAAGTTTTCATTTTATTTAATTAATTTAAATTGAAATAGCCACATGTGGCTAGTGGCTACTATATTGAATAGTGTTGCTATAGTAGGTATGTGCTATGCATCTGCCTAAGATACTTTGTTAATTGTTTACCACCATGGAGGTGGGGAAGTTTATTAAACCATAAGCAAATATATATTTTCTTTAGATTCTTAGCTTCTAAAAGTCACATCACTTCTCAGAGCTCTAAAAAGCTATGGTTTTCTCTCCTACCCGTGAAAAGGAAATTAAAAGGATGAAGCCAGGTCTAGTCTCCCTTGGGTTAGCTTTCACTATCTAAGGACATTTGCAGGAATCAACACCTCTAATCACCTAACTTTTTTCACACTAGGGTAGAAATATTTACACAGTGGTAGAAGAGAAAGGCACAAATGTAATTATGCTCTTTCCAATTTGACTTTATTCTATGTTAAGCTGGTATAATATCAATTGTCAAAGAAACTAATTATTCATTCATTTTATAGAGATTTCTTAAACTTTGACTCACATGTTATGCCTTTCTGAAGAAATAAAAGATAATAGGTAAACTGCTTTGAAAAGATTTTGTTTGATTTGCTTAATGGATATGGGAGAATATTGGCATAGAAAGTTTGATTTGATAAAGATTTCATATTTCATGTAATGCTTTAAAAGGGGAGTGTTGTCTTGCTCAAACTAGAGCTAATTGTTAAATATACAGTAATTCTGTGAGCCAAGTGTTAAGCTGTTGTTAACTTGAAATCAGCCATGGTGGGAATATTTACACCATAGAAATTAGCAAATGTTATAAATCAGAGGTTTTCTTTTTTATTTTGTTTTGTTTATGAAGAGCTGCTTTACAGACACACCACTGGATGCTGGACCAAATATAAACTCTAAAACACTGAACTTTTAAGTCTATTATAGGGATTTGAAGGTTTTTTATTTCATTCTAATGTTCAACATTATCAGACTAGGCAAATAACAAGATTATGAATAAGTACACTAAGTGTTGCATTCATTTGAGTCTATGAGCATTCAAACGAACACAAGTACACTGTCACATTATTAAAACACATATTATGCAAATATGCAATCACAGTTGTATGCATTCTACATTGGTCCTTTTAAAGAACCTGAAAAATTAAGGACAAACATGGCACAATGACAATCATCTACTAGTAAACTTTTAAGCACAGAGAAGGTAGGAAAACTTAAATCATTGTACATAGTTTCCATTTTTCTTATGACTCAGGAATCCTGGTCTCATGGAGTATAAAACAAAATCAGCAAAAGCATGTTTTCAAAATAGTACATATTAGTTCATTTCATCTATTTAAATTTTTAATAAAGAATTCTGTTTATTATTTGTCTCTTCCCATTAGGTTATAAGCCTTAAAAACCATCTGATGCATAATAGGGACTCAATCAATGGAGAACAAAAAATATGGATGGCTTTAAACCAGATATCAGTGGCTTCTTCTGATTCAAATAGCTAACAATATACTTGCTAACAAATGCCAAATTGGCTAACCTGAATTATGATTAGGAGTTAACATGACTTATAGATTAGCCTAACCAGTTTTCTGATGTAGACTCAATCAGAAGAAATGGAAACATAGAAATGAAGTGTAAAGAATGTGAGAGATCTAGTTTGCAGAAAGAAAAAGTGAAGCACAGGAATATTAAAATATTTCCTCCCAGGCACTTTAATCAGAAATGCTAAGTGTTTTCAACACCCATTTATGATAAAAACTCTCCAGAAAGTGGGCAAAGAAAGAACAAACTTCAACATAATAAAGGCTATATGTGACAAACCTTCAGCTAACATCATATTCAACAGTGAAAAGCTGAAAGCATTTCTTCTAAGATCAGCAACAAGACAAGGATATCTGCTCTTGCCACTTTTATTCAACATAGTTTTGGAAGTCCTAGCCATGGCAATCAGAGAAGAAAACAAAATAAAAGGAATCCAAATTGGAAAAGAAGAAGCAAAACTGTCACTGTTTGCAGAGGACATGATACTATACATTTGATACTATACATAGAAAATCTTATAAATGCTACCAGAAAACTACTAGACCTCATCAATGGATTCAGTAAAGTGGAAGGATACAAAATTAATACACAGAAATCTGTTGCATTTCTATACACTAACAACAAAAGATCAGAAAGAGAAATTCAAGAAAAACCCCATATACCATCACATCAAAAAGAATAGAATACATAGGAATAAACCCACCTAAGGAGAAGAAAAACTTGTATTGGAAAATTATAAGATGCTGATGAAAGGAATCGAAGACAACACAAACAGATGGAAAAATATACCATGCTCTTGGATTGGAAGAATGAATATTGGGAAAATGACTATACTACCCAAGGCAATCTACAGATTCAATGCAATCCCTATCAAATTACCAATGGCATTTTTCACAGAACTGGAACAAAAAATCTTAAAATTTGTATGGATACACAAAAGACTCCGAATAGCCAAAGCAATCTTGAGAAAGAAAAATGGAGCTGGAGGAATCAGGCTCCCTGACTTCAGACTATACTACAAAGCTATAGTCATCAAAAGAGTATGGTACTGGCACAAAAACAGACATACAGATCAATGGAACAGGATAGAAAGCCCAGAAATGAACCCATGCACCTATCGTCAATTAATCTATGACAAACGGGGCAAGACTATACAATGGAGGAAAAACAGTCTCTTCAATAAATAGTGCTGGGAGAACTGGACAGCTACATGTAAAAAATGAAATTAGAATACTCTTTAACACCACACAAAAATAAACTCAAAATGGATTAAAGACCTAAATGTGAGACTGTAAAACTCTTAGAGGGAAACATAGGCAGAACACTCTCTGACATAAATCGCAGCAATATCTTTTTCAATCCATCCCCCACAGTAATGGAAATAAAAACAAACAAACAAACCTAATTAAACTCAACAGCTTTTGCACAGCAAAGGAAAACATAAACAAAACAAAAAAGACAAACACAGAATGAGAGAAAATATTTGCAAATGATGCAACCAACAAAGGACTAGTCTCCAAAATTTACAAACAGCTCATGTGGCTCAATACTGTAAAAACAAACAACCCAATCAAAAATTGGGCAGAAGACCTAAATAGACATTTCTCCAAAGAAGACATACAGATGGCCAAGAGGCACATGAAAAGATCTTTAACATCACTAATTATTAGAGAAATGCAAATCAAAACTACAATAAGATATCAACTGACACCAGTCAGAATGGCCATCAGCAAAAAATCTACAAACAATAAATGTAGGACAGGGTGTGGAGAAAAGGGAACTCTCCTCCACTGTTGGTGGGAATGTAAATTGGTACAGCCACTAGGGAGAACAGTATGGAGGTTCCTTAAAAAACTAAAAATAGAACTACCATATGATCCAGCAATTCCACTCTTGTGTATATATCTGGAGAAAAACTTGGTTCGAAAGTGTACATGCATCACAATGTTCATTGCAGGACTGTTTACAATAGCCGAGACATGGAAGCAACCTAAATGTTCATCGACAGATGAATGGATAAAGAAGATGAGGTACATATATACAATGGAATATTACTCAGCCATAAAAAGAATGAAATAATGGCATTTGCAGCAACATGGATGGACTTGGAGATTATCATACTAAGTGAAGTAAGTCAGACAGAGAAAGACAAATATTATATGATATCACTTATATGCGGAATCTAAAAAAAAAGAATGATACAACTGAACTTATACACAAAACAGAAACAGACTCACAGTCTTAGAGAAAGAACTTATGGTTGTCACAGGGAAGCATGGGGTGGAGGTGAGGGATAGACTAGAAGTTTGGGACACACATGTACATACTGCTATATTTAAAATAGTTAACCAGCTACCTACTGTATAGCACAGGGAACTCTGCTCAATATTCTGTAATAACCAAATGGGAAAATATTTTGAAAAAGAATAAAATAAAACCCTTTAACAATAAAAATGTCAAAATATGTGAAATATAAAAAAAGAAATGCTAAGTGCTGGAAATTAAATATGGTTTATAGAGCAACTCATTCACTAACTTGATATTCTCTATTTCTCATATATTCAAAGCACATACTGCAAGTCCAGCTTCCAAAGGAAATTGTCATCACAGTCTCATGAGCATCAGTGACAACACACAGGCATCAGCTTAACACAAACTACGCTAAAGGAGAGTAGCAGGTGTTTAGAAGGATTCTGAAAACAATATCACAGCATTTTTTTTAATTCCAGAGATTTAAAAAAATGATATGAAAACAGGAAAAATTTTACTTAAAAGTAAGAAAAAAAAATATGCAGGGCTTCCCTGGTGGCGCAGTGGTTGAGAATCTGCCTGCTAATGCAGGGGACACAGGTTCGAGCCCTGGTCTGGGAAGATCCCACATGCCGCGGAGCAACTGGGCCCGTGAGCCACAACTACTGAGCCTACGCGTCTGGAGCCTGTGCTCCACAACAAGAGAGGCCGCGATAGTGAGAGGCCCGTGCACCGCGATGAAGAGTGGCCCCCACTCGCCGCAACTAGAGAAAGCCCTCGCACAGAAACGAAGACCCAACACAGCCAAAAATAAATAAATAAATAAATTTATTTTAAAAAAAAAGATATGCAAGCAATAAGAATAATTTAAACACATCAATAAGTTTGGTAGCTCTTTTTGTGAATATTTGTAAATTTTAATACAACTAAACACATATTTTGGACTTTTTTGTAATGTGTTATAATCTCTTACTGTGTATATCAAGTTTCTGATATATATATATTTTTTTCTTCAGCTGTGTTTTAAATCGCTTGAAAGTGGGGATATAATGGAAATACTAGCTGACTTTTAACTACAGAGATGCTTTTCCTAGATGACTCTAGATTGTCTATGCTACGGACTGAAAGCTTGTCTCCCCAAAATTCATGGGTTGAAACTCTAATCCTAAATGTGGTGGTATTTAGAGATGGGGCTCTGGGAGGTAATAGGTCATAAGGGGGGAAACTTCATGTTGGGATTAGTGCCCTTATAAGAAGAGGCATGGTAGAGCTAGCTTCTTCTCTTTCTCTTCACCTTGTGAGGACACAGCAAGAAGATGACTGTCTGCAAACCAGAAAGAGAGCTCTCACCAGGAACATAATCACAGGCACTTTGGTCTTGGATTTCCCAGCCTCTAGAACTGTGAGAAATTTCTCTTGTTTAAGCCATCTAGTTTATGGTATTTTGTTATAGCAGACCGTCTGAGCTCAGACAAAGTAATACACAGAAAAGAGCATTTTGTGAAGCAAGCCGTTGTGGCTTTCCTTAATTCATAGTGGATTTGTCAGAAAAAAATCAAATTCCATAATTATGTCATTTATTTCTAAATGTTAAATGTTAAATTTTCTGATCATTCAAATTTTGGAAAGACAGTTTACCTCTACATGGTAAATATAATATAAAAGATCTGATGACTTCAATGCAAATATTTTGTGAGTAATTACAATGAGTAATACAAATTTAAATATCTGTTTTTTTATGAAAAACTACCAGGATAAAAATAATCTGTAAATGTAATAGAGAAAATGTTTTTTTTTTTGAATAGTTCCTGTATGCCACAAGTAGTAGTACATGATAAACTCTCAATTCATAGGTTTGCCCACTGCATGTGATATTCTAATAGATTGAACTTTGAAAACGTGCCTCACCAAGAAGCACATTGAAAACAAATTTCCGTTGAAATATAGATCAACAGAGGTGTGAAATTTCTGTCCATATAATTGGGTACCATATAGCTATTATCATATTGATAACTGTTCTTGAAAGAAGGGGTGAGGTTTTAACATATGAACACCTAATTTGTCAATTAATTAAAATATTTTGTTATGGTAGTTCCTGTGAATTATTATTTTAAAACTAATAATGTTACTATATACAATAGCACCTTTGAAAAAATAAACAAGCAAAACTTGGCAACTATATTAAAAAGCTTCTCACTACGTATTCACTGAAATCAACTCTTTGTAAAATTTTTTTTTTTATTTCCTTCTCATCCTCTGATGGAAATCTACTTCAATAGATTTGCAGAGAAATTGATCAAAAGGAATTCAAAATAAATATTTTGTTTTCAACTGACTTTAGTCAAAATAACTATATGAAAGTAGATGTAATTTTCTTCAGCGTAAAATGGTTTCTGCATATTTGCAGGACTTAAATAACCATGTGATCTATGTCAACTTTTACAAAACAGCATCCAATTGTGTTTGTGAAGGTTCTGACTTTCTCTTAAAATAGGTTGCATATGAAGTAGACAAATCAGCAATAAACAAAAATATAGCTATATTGCTTTTATACATTAACAATATTTGAATTATTAAAGGAAAAGATAATTATCCTTTCCATTTCAATCGTTATCTCCACCGATAACCAAATACTAGTCATGAACTCCGTCCCCAAGTGCCTCTTTGATCCAAATTCATCACAAAGCTATCCAAAGTCCCAAACATTCAAACAAAATGTAGCTGATTCAGTCTGAGTAATGGTCATTAAGAAAGTAAACAAAGGTACTTCTGAAGAGCCATAATCATACCTCTATTGAGAGTATTTTTTCATCATTTCAAAGTAAGCGTGACGATTCCATTACTGTAAATCATGTTTTGTTTCATAATAGAGTTTCCCTGTTTTGTGTGGGGTCACATTTATGTAGTAGCCATCCAGTTTCAAAATCATAGGAAACTTATTCCATCTTTTAAATAATGTTCATGGGTGATTTTTTGTCTCAAAGACAACTCCGATTCCTGGTTTATGTTCTGATCAAGTATTCAAACAGAGCTCTGATTAGCTGGGGTAGACTAATTCACTGAGGACCACAACCTTTACAGGAAGCACACTGCCTCTTGGCCATGGAAATATATATGGAGCTTAATAAAAAATTATCAGTTTTTCTTTTCCTTTCCTACAAAGGTTATGTTTTAAATTTTCTTCATTGTTTTAGAAGTCCCCCAAACTGGAAGCTAATTTAAAATGGAACAAAAATGTCTAGAATCTCACATTTCTTCTGCCTTCACTCCCATGTGCATCTATTACAATCATATCAATATTTCAAGGCCCAGCTCAAATCCATCAACTGTAATGCCATTTGTGATTCCTGCTCCCTCTTTCTCCAATCTAGGTTTGATCTCTCCCTCCTCTAAATTCTTGTGATACTTGGTGATTCTCTATGCTATCCATCACAGTCTGTGTTGTTATGTAAGTTAAATAGTACTTGTTGTTTGTCTTAAATTTAGTTTGTGAGTCCTGGAAGTCAGGAATTATGTCCTATTCATATCCTATATTGCTCTCTGTGATGTGTATATATCAATATTTGTTGAATAAATGAAGGAACAAAGGAACAAATCAAGGGTTGCCTGGATTAACTATACTCTTTTGAGCCTATATACCCTTATATTATCTCCTCAACAAAAGGAAAAATACATTAAAGAGCTTAGTTCACGTGTTACTTGGAGGGCAGAGAGACCATGTGCCAAACTAATAGGATACATAGGGAGGATTATAAAATATTCTTTGTGTTTCATTACCCAGTTGTCCTGAAATTTTGAAAAATTTTATTCTAGAATATGATGATAATGATATAAATTATCATAAGTATTTATTTAATGTTTCACAGTTTTAAACTATGTTTTACTCATATTATCTCCAGACAGCCAATGAAATAAGTGGGATAGATTATTACTATCACCTATATTTTACAGTTGTGGAAACAAGTTCAGGAGGGTTAATTGTCATATCCAAGGTCATTCAGCTATTAATTGGCAGAATAAGAATTGAAATTCAGGTCTTTCCGACTATAAGTCTTGTATGGTATATACTACTCCACAACCGCATCACAAACACCAAAAAGATACAGTGGTTACTTTCTTTCACACCAGCAATGGGAATGGATTTTGGACATTCTTCTACTCTGTCCTTAGGTGGGCACACCTCCCACACACTCTTCTCATGAATGCAGGACAGGAAGCTAGAATTAAAGGTCATATCTGTGGTCATTTAATGAAAACAAACAACAACAATAACAAAAATAAAAAACAAAAAACACCTTAGCAGGCCTAGTCAGAAATCAAACTCATCAATACTTTATGCTAAGCAACTGAGTCAATGAGCTGTGTGTTTATACTGAAGATCTAGTGGTATTGCTATTATTTTATCAAAATTTACATGTAATTAACACCATTGTCCTCTTCTAAATCATGATTCTTACCTTTATAACTGAGGCCCCAGCTCTGGAGAGTGGACTGTGAATCTGGGCTGCAGCAGCCATGTTGGCAATAGTATTGAGATGGTTCATCTGATTCATTGCCATGGCAACTGATGCAGGAGGTAAGCTGACTGGAAGTAGGGGATGAGGCATCATCATAAATGGCAGATCCAGTCCTAAAAGAGACAGCGCATGTTAAATTATTACATTAGTTACATTGTTTGGACAAAGGGAAATCACATCAAAATTGATCCTATAAAATAATAAAAAAAAATCTATATTTCACTCTTGTTGAATTTTTTTAAATGAAGTTTTAATATATCCTAGTATCTCTTTGAGAAATTAATAGTACTTACGGGATTTAACATTGTTTTATAATTTAAAAATGTTCTTATATCCACAGACTTTTACTTAACAATATTCCTTGTTCATGCTCTCACTCCCAAAATAGTTACAAGGTTCAAACTTTTTTACTTATAAAAACAAACAAAAATCTTTGAGCTGAACATCACTTTGTTTAACAAAAAGAAGTAACTTTCTTTTTAAACATTATAATGTACTGATGTGTAGATAGTTTCTAGCTTAACTCTTTCTTTAGGAGACATAATAGTGGTGCTGGTATGATAAGATATAGATTCTCTAGGCTTCAGAATTATTGAAGAAAATAAGACTTGGAATATGTCCTACTCTTTTAGTTATAAATCTCTAAAATGAATGTGTATAGCCCTAATTTGGAGGCTTTGTCTGTAAGGAATAACTCCCTTATCAAAATATCAGCCTGTTTTCCAGTTTAATAACAAATACCAATATCTTTGAGTAGCATCAAGAATTCCATTTGTTTTCTTATGCAATGTGAAATCTTTCTCACATATTTTGAATTTCTTAATATCTTTCAAGTACTATCCACATTATACTTGTGGTAGCCACAGATATGTCATCACGAAAATGGTAACAAATTAAAATAGTTGTCTACTTTTCCCTTATAAGATTGGGATTTGTGAAGAAATACCTTTGAGCAGAGGATAAGGAAAGTTAGCCTAACATTACGGATGCTAACATGACTACAATAAGTAAACCATAGCACTTTATAATGTATTTTAAACTATTGTCTTGATAGTAATCTTGCCTTCTTTTGGACATGAGCCCAGGAACTAGCAATCTTTAACAGATGTTCTAAAACATGCTTACCTAAAATTTTCCTAAATTATTACAGACTATTAACATTCTACTATGGACAATGTTTGTGTTCATCTTGCACACAATTATCAACTGTTAATAACATCCCTTTTTCCTCTTTGCCATCCCCTCATTTTTTCTTGCTTCCCATATCACAACAGCAAGTGTACAACAATGAATCTATAGGAAATATATTCAGAGGCCCCTTAACTATCATTCCTCAAAACAACAGCAACAGCAATACAAACACTTTACACACATATTTTTAGGACCAAAAGGAGGCTAGAAGGAAGAAACATTGTGAATTGATTTGAAGTCCATCTCCTGGGTTCAACAATAATGGTTGAATTAAAGTCATTAACAAAACAATTTCAAAAGCAGCAGAATAAAACAAACTTCTGGATATGACAGGTCTCATACATTAAAGTGGTTATCTCTATTAAAGAAACTCGTAAATAAAGAATACAACCATCACCAATATTTCTGATAAAGATAGCCACAAAATGCACTGTTATCAGAATTACACAAGGATAAAAAAAAAGCTAGAAACAAATTTTGCATGGAACCCCAGAAGGGAAACATATTCTATACTTCCTATGACTCCAAATCCCCAAAAAATATTAATAAAGTATTTTAAACTTTTCCCCATCACTTCACTTATGGCTCAGTCTCTGAATCCTTTTTAGGAGCAATCTATCAAAACATACTTTTCAGTTGTGAAAACTTTTTCCTGTGATTATTAATTTAAAGCCTGAACACAATGTAAACACCGAATTCAAAATGGATTTCTGCACACCGTTTTAAATTAGTTTATTTTCAGTTAAGCTTTCAAAATTACTTAGATATATATGCATTTTATACGTTAACCATCATACAGCTTTGCTATAATGATAGGATATTCCATAACATAAATTAATCACTATTTATCTTCCCCTAAGAACCTTCACTTTATGCTCCATATAATAGCAACCATCAATAACATACGTAGATTTCTATATAAGGTCCTCATTTACCACAAACCCAAGATAATTATAGACTTCCAATTCTTCTTTATGTACTCAGTATTTTAATAGAAAATTGATCAAACCGTAGATGAAAAGTAGCCATCAGTGCCTCCATTTACCTCTCAAATGCTTAAATAAACTTTTGTTCAATTTACATTTCCCTTAGCAGTATAATAATCTTTCCTCATTCTCCAAAGTTTTCCAGCATCATCCAGATACCATCTGGCGGTATCAAGTCATATGCCTACTTAAAGTCCAATTGACATGCAAACTAAATGCAAACCACAAACAGAATTTAACAGCCCATTGACAGTTTTAAAATATAATTCATTAAACATTTCAAATAACCATGAAGGGCTTAAAAGTCACAATTTCAGGTCATTACCTACAATAACTAACCATGAATTGACTATAGTACCCTGGAATTTAAACTAATATTTATATTACAGGCAAGTTTAACAGTGACCCCAGTTGAGCTGCACATGCAAAGCATATGCAAATACTGAATTATGTAAGTCAACCTTTTCCCAAAGCTGGAAACATTAAGAGCCATCAATAGTACACAACACTCCAGCAATCTGGCTCATTTAGTCACATGTCAGAAATGTACAGCAACTTTTAATAGAATGGTAATGAAGACAAACTCTTTTTAAAAATCACCAAAATGGATTTTTTCTTTCCTGTCAACCACAAGGACATCAGGCAGACGACTATAAGCACTCTTTCTAATGCATCTTGGTATTCTGGCAACTCCTATAACTTTTATGTAAGTGTATGGCACCACCTCCTCCCAGCCATTAAGGTTACAAACTTCAATAATACTCTAATCTTCCCTCTAAAATATCACATTCATTTGGTTTCCAAGTCATGTTTTCCTCTGTGATATATTGCATTCTACAGTCAGGCACCAATCCCACCATGCCTAGAAGGTAACCTGTCTTCCTGGTTTTCCTATGCCATTTAATTTGCCTTTCCACTCCAATTTTAAGACTTTCAGTGGCTACTCACTGTCTCTAGAGTAAAATATAAGCTCTTTGGTTTCATGTGAAAATACCTTTCTAGCTTTGATATCTCACTGTATCCCTCTGTGTATGCTCTACTCTAGCCCCTCTGGACTAGTTGTAGCTCTCTACAATTTTAACTCACCTTAGCCTTCACTTTTGTTGATGCCTCTCTCTGGAATCTACCACTCTAACACATTTATTTGGGTATGGTAAAAGTCCTCCTCCTTTTGTTAATCAATGGACTTTAATTTTAGAGCAGTTTTAGGTTTACAGGAAAAGAAATGAGCAGAATTTACAGAGAATTTCCATATACTTCCCCTCCACCAGCAGTTTCCCCTCTAAGTAACATCATGGATTAGTGAGGTACACTTGCTACAATGGATGAATCAATATTGATACATTATTATTAACTACTGTCCATAGTGTGCAATAGGGTTCATTCTTTGTGTTGCAAATTCTAAGGATTTTCACAAATGCACAGTATCATGTATCTACCATTACAGTATAATACAGAATAGTTTAACTGGCCTTAAAAATCCCCTCTGCTCTCTCTATTCACCCCTCCTCTTACACTTGGCTTTTAATGTCTCTATAGATTTGCCTTTTCCTGAATGCCATATAAGTGGACTCATACAGTATTTAGTTTTTTCAGACTGGCTTTGTTTCACTTAGAAATATGCACTAGTCTTTTCCAGGCATCACAGCTCATTTGTTTTTATTGCTAACTATTCTTCCATGGCATGGATATACCACAGTTTTACTCATTCAGCTATTGAAGGATACTGTGCTTTGCTTCCAACTTTTAGCAATTATGAATAGAGCTGCTATAAACATTTGTGTGCAGACTTTTGTGAGGACATAAATTTTCAATTCATTTGATAAACAAGGGAGACTCTGTTTAGCTTTGTGAGAAACTGCCAAATGCTTTCCAATATGGCTGTCCCATATTGAATTCCCACCAGCAATGAATGAGAGCTCCTCTTGCTCCAAATCCATACCAGCAATTAATGTTGATGAAGTTTTGGATTTTAGCCATTCCAATAGGTGTGCAGGGGTATCTCATTTTGTTTTAATCTGAAACTCCCTAATGGCATATGATGTTGAGTATATTTTCGTATGATTGTCATCTGTATAGCTTATTTGATGAGGTGTCTGTTCAGGTCTTTGACCCTTTTTTAATTGGGCTATTTCTTTATTTTTAATTGAAATATAATTGACTTACAATGTTATATTAGCTTCAGGTGTACACTTGGTGATTCGATACTTTTATAGATAATGCACCATACAAAGTTATTATAAAATATTGACTCTATTCCCTGTGTTGTTCATTACATCCCTAAGATTTATTTGTTTTATTACCTGTAGTTTGTACCTCTTAATCCCCATCACCTATTTTGCCCTTCCCCCCACACTTGCCCCTTGTGGTAACAACTAGTTTGTTCTCTGAATCTGTGAGTCTGTATATGTTTTGTAATATTTGTTAATTTGATTTGTTTTTTAAATTCCGCATATAAGTGAAAACATACAGTATTTGTCTTTCTCTGTCTGACATTTCTCTAAGCATAATACCCTCCAGGCCCATCCACATTGTTTCAAATGGCAAGATTGCATTATTTATTATTATTCCACCTCTTCTTTAACCATTCATCAGTTGTAGACATTTAGGTGGCTTCCATTATCTTGGCTACTATAAATAATGCTGCTATGAACAGTTAGGTACATATTTTTTCTTTCAAATTAGTATTTTTGGTTTCCTCAGATAAATACCCAGGAGTGGAACTGCTGGATGGTATGGTAGTTCTGTTTTCATTTTTTTGAGGAATGTCCATATCATTTTACATAGTGGCTACACCAATTTACATTCCATCAACAGTGCATGAGAGTTCCTTTTCTCCAAATCCTTGCCAATATTTGTTATTTCTTATCTTTTTGACAGGCATGAGGTGAGATCTCATTTTGGTTTTGATTTGCATTTCCCTGATGATTAGTGATGTTGAGCATCCCTTCATGCGTCTGTTGGCCATCTGCATGTCTTCTTTGGAAAAATGTCTATTCAGGTCCACTGCCCATTTTGTAATCAGGTGATTTTTTGATGTTGAGTTGTATGAGTCCTTTGTATATTTTGCATATTAATGCCTTATCAGATATATCTTTTACAAATATCTTCTCCCATTCAGTAGGTAGACTTTTCTTTTATTAATAGTTTCCTTCACTGTGCAAAAGTTTTTTTTAGTTTTAGGTAGTCACAATTGATTATTTTTGCTTTAGTTTCCCTTGTCTGAGGACACATATCCAAAAATATATTGCTAAGATGGATGCCAAAGAACTTACTGCCTATGTTTTGTTATAAGAGTTTTATGTTTCAGGTTTTACTTTTAAGTCTTTAATCTGTTTTGAGTTTATTTTTGTATATTGTGTGAGAAAGTAGTCCAGTTTGATTCTTTTCCATGTAGCTGTCCAGTTTCCCAACACTATTTACTGAAGAGGCTGTCTTTTCCCCATTGTAAAGTTTGCCTCCTTTGCCAGAGATTTATTGACCATGTGAGTTTCGGATCATATCTGGGCTCCCTATTCTGTTTCATTGAACTATGTGTCTGTTCTTGTGCCAGTACCATACTGTTTGGATTACTATAGCTTTGAAGTACAGCTTGGAATCAGGGAGCATGACACCTCCAGCTTTGTTTTTCTTTCTCAAGATTGTTTTGGGGTCTTTTGTGTTTCCATATAAATTTTAGAATTATTTGTTCTAGTTCTGTGAAAAATGCCATGGGTATTTTGATAGAGTCTGCATTGAATCTGTAGATTGCCTTGGGTAGTATGGTCATTTTAACAATATTAATTTTTCCAATCCATGAGCATAGTGTTTCCTTCTATTTGTTTGTGTCATCTTCAATTTCTTTCATCAATGTCTTACAGTTTTCTGAGTACAAAACTTTTAACTTCTTGGTGTGGCTTATTCCTAGGTATTTCATTCTTTTTAATGCAATTGCAAATGAAATTGTTTACTTAAGTTCTCTTTCAGATAGTTCATTGTTAGTGTATATAAATGCAATAGACTTCTGTATATTAATTTTGTTTTCTACAACTTTACTGAATTAGTTTTTTAGCTCTAATAATTTGGGGTGGTATCTTTAGAGTGTTCTCTATATAGTATCACATCGTTTACAAACAGTGACAGTTTTTACTTCCCTTCCAATTTGGGTTGTTTTATTTATTTTTTCTTAACTGATTGCTGTGGCTAGAATGATCTTTAATAAAAGTGGTGAGAGCGGGTATCCTTGTCTTGTTCCTGACCTTAGATGAAGTGTTATGAGCTTTTCACCATTGTGTACTCTGTTGGATGTAGGTCTGTAATATATGGCCTTTATTATGTTGAGATATCTTCCCTCTATACCAATATTATTAAGAGTTTTTAATCATAAATGGATGTTGGATTTTATCAAAAGCCTTTTCTGAATCTATTGAGATGATTTTTATCTTTTTTTTTGCTAATGTGGTATATTATGTTGACTGAGTTGCAGATATTGAGCATCCTTGCATCCCTGTAATAAATTCCACTTGATCATGGTATATGATCTTTTTAATCAATTGCTGATTCAGTTTGCTAATATTTTGTTGAGAATTTTTGCATCTATGTTCATCAGTGATATTGGACTCTAATTTTATTTTTTGTTGTATCTTTGTCTGATTTTGGTATAAGTGTGATGTTGGCTTCATGGAATTAGTTCGGAAACATTCTTTCCTTTTCAATATTTTGGAATAGTTTGAGAATGATAGGCATTCACTCTTCTTTAAATGTATGGTAGAATTTACCTGTGAAGCCATCTGGTACTGGACTTTTATTTGTTGGGAGTTTTTCTATTATTAATTTGATTTCCTTACTGGTCTGGTCATATTTTCTATTTCTTTCAGAGTCAATCCTGGGAGATTGTACATTTCTAGGAATTTTTCCATTTCTTCTAGGTTGTCCATTTTATTGGCATGTAATTGTTTGAGGTAAACTCTTAGGATCCTTTGTATTTCTGTGGTATTGGTTTAAATTCTCCTTTTTCATTGCTGATTTTATTTAGTTGGGTCTTCTCTCTTTTTTTCTTCATGGGTCTGCCTAAAGGTTTAACAATGTTGTTTACCTTTTAACAGAACCAACTCTTAGTTTCCTTGATCATTACTATTTTTGTCCCTATATCATTTATTTCTGCTCTGATCTTTATTATTTCTTTCTTTCTACTATCTTTGGGTTTTTTTTTCTAGTTCCTTTATGTGTAAGGTTAAGTTGTTGAAGATTTTTCTTCTTTCCAGGAATGGATTTATATCACTATAAACAACCCTCTTAGAATTGCTTTTGTTATAGATTTTGAAATATTTTTTTATAGATTTGAATTTTGTTATAGATTTTGAATTATTTTTTTTCCATTTCCATTTGTCTCCAGGTATTTTTAATTTCCTCTTTGATTTCTTAACGACACATTGATTGTTCAGTAGCATATTGTGTAGCCTCCACATGTTTGTGTTTTTGCAGTTCATTTCATTATGACTGATTTCTAGTCTCATAGCGTTGTGGTGGGAAAAGGTGCTTGATATGATTTCAACCTTGCTAAATTTATTGGGACTTGTTTGTGGCCCAACATGTGATCTATCCTGGAAAATGTTCCATGTGCACTTGAAAAGAATGTTATTCTGCAGCTTTTGGATGGCATGTTCTATGTATGTATCTTTTAATTCCATCTGATCTAATGTGTTATTTAAGGCCAATGTTTCATTATTGATTTTTGTCTGAGTGATAGATCCACTGATGTAAGTGGGGTGTAAATGTCACCTACTATTATTTTGTTACTGTCAATTTCTCCCTTTATGTTTGATAGTATTTGCTATGTATTTGGGTGCTCTTATGTTGAGTTCACGTATATTTATAATTGTTATATCTACTTGTTGGATTGATCCTTTTATAATTATGTAACGCCCTTCTTTCTCTTGCTACAGTCTTTGTTTTAAAGTCTGTGTTGTCTGATATAAGTATTGCTACCCTAGCTTTCTTCATTTCCATCTGCATGAAGCACCTTTTCCCATCTTCTCAGTTTCGGTCTGTATGTGTCTTTAGATCTGAAGTGAATCTCTTATAAACAGCATATGTATGAATCTTGTTTTTTAATCCATATAACCAAACCTGTTTCTCTTGGTTGGAATATTTAGTCCATTTACATTTAAAGTAATTATTGATAGATATGTACTTACTGTCATTTTGTTTTCTGATTGTTTTTGAAGTTCTCTTTTGTTCCTTTCTTACCTTTTGCTCTCTTCCCTTGTGATTTGATGACTATCTTTAATGTTATGTTTGAACACTTTCTCCTTTTTTTGTGTATCTATTATAGATTTTTGGTTTGTGTTTACCATGTGGTTCATATATTAAGTGGATGATCTCTTAAGTTCAAACAGATTCTAACAACCCTGCATTTTATTCTCCATCCCTCACAGGTAATGTTTTTGATGTCATATTTTACATTTTTTTGTTTTGTATATCACTTAACTACTTATTGTGGATATAGATGATTTTACTACTTTTATCTTTTAACCTTACTACCAGCTTTTAAGTGGTTGATCTACTACCTTTCCTGTATGTTTGCCTTTACCAATGAGACATTTCCTTTCATAATTTTTATATTTCTAGTTGTGGTCTTTCCCGCTTAAAGAAGTTCTTTTAACATTTCTTGCAAAGCAGTTTTAGTGGTGCTGAACTCTTTAGTTTTTGCTTGTCTGTAAAACTATCTCTCCTTCAAATATGAACGACAGCCTTACCAGATTGTTTATTCTTGGTTGTAGGTTTTTGCCATTAATCACTTTCATCATGCCAGTCATTTCTGGCCTGCAAAGTTTCTGCTGATAAGGGTCTGATTGTTTTATGGAAGTTCCCTTCAAAGTAACCAGCTGCTTGCATATTACTGTTTTTAAGATTTTCTCTTTATTTTTTGTCATTTTAATTATAATTTGTCTTCATGTGGATCTGTTTGGTTTCACCTTGTTTGGGACTATCTGTGCTTCCTGGACCTGGATGTCCATTTCCTTTCCCAGGGTAGGGAAGTTTTCAGATATTATTTCTTCAAATAAGTTCTCTGCCCTCTCTTTTCCTCCTGCCCCCCCAGCATGTTGATGTTAGAATGCTTGATGTTGTCCCAGATGTCTTCTAAACTGTTCTCATTTTTTAAAATTCTTTTCCTTTTTTCTGTTCAGCTTGAGTGATTTCCACTACTTTGTCTTCCATTTTGCCAATGCATTCCTCTGTATCATCTAATCTACTATTGATCCCTTCTAGTTCATTTTTTATTTAGGTTATTGTATTCTTCATTTCTGTTTAGTTCTTCTTCATATTTTCTACCTATTTGTTAAGCTTCTCACTGTGTTCATCTATTCTTCTCCTGACTTCATTGAGCATCTTTATGATTATTAAATTGAACTCTTTATTGGGTAGATTGCTTATTTCCACTTCACTATGTTCTTCTTCTGTGGTTTTGTCTTGTTCCTTTGTTTGGAACACATTCCTCTGTCTCCTCACTTTGCCTAATTTTCTATGTATATTTCTATGTATTAAGTAGGTTGGTTACATTTCCTGATTTTGGAAAATTGGCCTTTTATAGGAGACGTCCTAAGGGGCACAGCAGCATAAACCTTCTGGTCGGCAGAGCTGTGTGCTCTAGGAGTGTCTTCTGTGTGGGCTGCATGAGCCCTTCTGTTGTGATGGGTTCAATTACTATGGGCACACTGGTAGGTGGGGTTAGTCCCCAGCCCATTTGGCTGCCAGGCCTTTCCTTGTGCAATGGCTTCAAGCCCACTGGTGTGTAGGGCTGGGTGTTGACTGGGCTGGCTGCACTGTTCAGGCAGTCCCAGCGATTGTGCCAGCCCACTGGTGGGAGGGTGGTTCTCAGCATGGCTGGCTCCTGGGTTTTCTTATCTACTTTGTCTCCATTATTTTTTCTTTTTGTTGTTGTTGCTTTTGTTTTTTTTTTTGTTTTTGTTTTTTTAATTTTATTTATTTATTTATTTATTTTTGGCTGTGTTGGGTCTTCGTTTCTGTGCGAGGGCTTTCCCCAGTTGGTGCAAGTGGGGGCCACTCTTCATTGCGGTGCATGGGCCTCTCATTATCACAGCCTCTCTTGTTGCAGAGCACAGGCTCCAGACACGCAGGCTCAGTAATTGTGGCTCACGGGCCTAGTTGCTCCACGGCATGTGGGATCTTCCCAGACCAGGGCTCGAACCCGTGTCCCCTGCATTGGCAGGCAGATTCTCAACCACTGTGCCACCAGGGAAGCCCTTTTCTTTTTTTTTTACTTGATACCTGATTATACAAGAAGTATTTTGTTTAAGTAAGTACAAGCAAAATCATCAATATCCCAGGTCACTAATATTCATGGGTCAGTCTATGTCTTTAATTGGTGTATTTAGACCAATCATATTTAAAGTGATTATGATAGTTGGATAGGTAGCTATCATATTTGTTACTGTTTTCTATTCATGTCCTTGTTTCTTCTTTTTTTAAAATCTTGTCTTCCACTCTTTTGTTGCCTTCTCTGGTGTTAACTGACCATTTTATATGATTCATTTTTCTCTCCTCTTTTATCATGTTAATTATACTTATTTTTTAAAAAAATTAAGTGATTTCCCTGGAGTTTGTAATATACATTTTACAACTTATTTAAATCTGCTTTCAAATAACACTAAGCCATTTCATGGGTAGTGAAGTTACCTTATAGCAGAGTATTTCCAATTCCTCCCTCCTGTCCTTTATAACATCACTGTCATTTATATCACTTATTCACTTATCCATAAAGTATAATCACCCAATATATCATTGTTATTGTTATTTGGAACAGTTTATTTGTTCGATTAAGAATATATATATATATATATAAATATATATATACACACATATAATATTTACCTTAATTTATTCCTTCTCTAACTCTCTTCCTTTCTTTTTGTAGATCCAACTTTCTGACCTATACTATTTTCCTTCTCTCTGAAGACTTTCTTTTAACATTTTTTACAGGGCAGATCTGGTGGTATGGTAACAAATTCCTTTAACTTTTGTTCATCTGAGGAAGTCTTTATTTCCACACTTTTAAAGGAAAATTTCACTGGATACAAAATTCTAGGTTGGTGGAATTTTTTCTTTCATCACCAACAATTTCACACCACTCTATTCTTTAATGCCTGGTTTCTGAAAGTAAGTCTAAAGTAATTCTTCTCTTTGTTCCTGTATGTGTAAGGAGATTTTTTTTTTCCCTCTGTCTTCCTTCAAGATTTTTTTCTTTTTGATTTTCCATTTTGACTATAATATGCATAGCAGTAGATTTGTTAATATGTATCTTTCTTAGTGTTTTGTGAGCTTTCTGGATCTGTAGTTTGGAGTCTCTCATTAATTTGGGAAATTTTTCGGCCATTGTTACTTCAAATATTTCTTCTGTTCCTTTCCCTCTATCTTGTCCTTCTAGTATTTCCATTACATGTGTGCTACACCTTTTGTAATTGCCACACAGTTCTTGGATATGCTGTTCCGTTTGTTTTTTTTTTTCCATTCATTTTTGCTTTGTTTTTTCAGTTTGGGAAGTTTCTATTGACATATCTCCAAGTTTCCTAATCCTTGCCTTGACCCTGGCCAGTGTACTGATGAGCCCATCTTAGGCATTCTTCATTTTATTGAAGTATTTTTGATTTTCAGTATTTCCTTTTGATGCTTAGATTTTCCCTTTCTCTGCTTAAAATTTCCATGAATACTTTTGTTTTCCACTTTTCCCATTCTCTTAGTATATTAATCATAGTTATTTAAAATTCCTAGTCGGATAATTCTAAAATATCTGCTATATCTAATTCTGGTACTGTCACTTGCTTTTTCTCTTCATACTGTGTTTTTTGCCTTTTACATGCCTTGCAATTTTTTTGTTTAAAGCCAGAAATTGTGTATTGGGTAAAGGGAAGTGACATAAACAGACCTTTATTGGGAAGTTTTATGTTTATTGGCAAGGAGTTAGACTGTTTTCTGTTTGCTGTAACTGTCATATTAGCAGCTGTATTTTCCTATCTTCCCTGTTGTCTTTGTTTTTTCCTAGAGGCTTTCTGAGGCTTTCTGTTCTTTCAGTAGTAACCCCCTGTTACTAGGCAGAGCCCTAATGTGTAGAGAGAAGAAACGGTCTATAATCCTATGATTAAGTCTCAGTCTCCTAGTGAGACTGTGTCCTTGGGCTGTGACTTTCACAAGTTCTTTTCTGCCTTTTTGCCCTCTTAGGTGAGACAGGAAGGCTAGAGGGGACTAGAGTTGAGTATTTCTCTTTCCCCACATGAAAAACTAAAGGGGCTGGAGTTTTGTATCTCTATTCCCTCGCATATGGCTACAGGGTACTGGAGTTTACTGTATCCCTTCCCCCAAGTCAGGCTGTGGTGAAACCAAATAGTTTAAGCTCTGGTAAAGTAGTTTCCTTTGAGGATGGACTTCTGTTAAGGAGAACAGAACATTCTGGACATATTTTGAAATGGTTATTTTTTCTCTCCTCTTCTAGAAGCATGAGGACAACTTTATCAAGTCTTCATCCTGAGAACCTCATGGGGCTTTGGAGGTAAAACTCATGAAACTGTAGGGACCCCCTAAGCATGGGCCCCCAGGAGTTTTTATCTCTCAAGCTAGATCTACTCTGAATCTTCAGAAATAACTCAATTACTCTTTAAATGCTTCTACCAGGCTCTAGCTCTGGCTTCTGCTCCCTATAATCTGTGATTTTCTGTATCTGCCAATCTATCCAGTTTGGGGGATAACTGTACCCTGTGTACTCAGTCTCTGATGGATTTAAAAGAGCTGTTGATTTTCAGACTGTCCACTTTTTTCTTGTTGTGAGGACAAGAATGACAACTTATAAGCTCTTTACATGTCAGACCAGAAACAAGAAGTCTTCTAGGTTCCCCTTCTTTATGACATAAGTCTATCTTAATCAGTTGGTTTTGACTTATAATATTTACAACTTTTCTGGCATTCATTTTATTTGTTTTTGCTTAACATTACATTTTTTATGAGACATTTCACCCTTTAGATTATAATCTCCTTAAAGGATGACACCATAACTTATTTTATATGCTTAATAACTGATGAATTTCATTAAGATTTAGGACATCATGTTAAAATATCTCAGAATTCCTCTGTTGTCTTAATCCTAGTGGGGGAATGAAAGTCTCAGAGAAAGGAATAATGGAATTCTTCTCCCAGATTTCCTGTCTGTAAGAAAGGTAAGATTTTAGCTAAGCAATATATATAAGGCCTGCTTCCTTACAGAAAGATTTCTGAGTCTTTGAAGTTCCTAAAAACATTATCTAAACCTGAATTTGTATAATTCAGCTGTAGCTTGACTACTGAGTAATAAGTACTTACTATATGCAAGTCACTGCTAACAGTTTTTCCTTTATTATTTTTAGCCCTCTCAATAGCCTTAATGCCTAGGTATATTTTTATTCCTATTTTGTAGTTGTGGAAACTGAGACTTGGAAAAGTTATCTGACTTCTCCAGAGCAAGACAGTGATACAGAATTCAAAAGATGTGGAATTCAAACCCAAGTTTATGTGACTATAGCCAGAATTCTTAACTACTCTCTTACATAGCTTCCTATGTACCTCTACTCTGCTATATGGCCACTCAATATATCTGTGTTCTAAAAACCTCACTCTTTCAAATGAATTCCTCTTTATCTACCTTCCTAACTTCAAATTGTTAAACCTTATCAAAGAGAAATAAACCATCCCTGATATTGCAAGTTGTCCAGTGGTTCCTGGGTGGTATTTTTCTTACACACCAAATTTTGGGAGGACAGTATACATACTATTGGCCAGCAGGTGGTTCTGCTGCAGTGGATTGAGGGTATGAGCTCCTCCAAGGCCTGGCTGGCCAGCCAGGGCTGCATGAGCAATTCCATGTTGGGGTCCAGGAGCAGCAAGAGGAGACTGCATCTTATCCTTATCCCAGGAAGAGTCACTTCCACCTGAAAAACATTCATATAAACAGATTGCAAGTTAACAACTTTCCATGAGAAGGATTTTTAAACTCCCTTTTTAGGGTTGTAATTATTAATATTACTATATAGAAAATTATTATTAAACATAAGTGACTCATTTTTATGATGGTTTCAAAAACTTTCAATAGCCTTGGATTTAAGCTGACTCTGGGAAGACTAAACAGCTTTCACTAATAATATAGGCTCACTTGTCTTACAGGTAGTCTAAAAAATCTGGAAGCATAATGAATAACTTTTGAAAGAGTTTATATGTTGAAGGCCTTTAACTGAACATTACTGCCTCTCCTTCCAACCCTCTAACATATGTGTGCTATATCTTAATGAAGAGCAGTTGCTATTCACTCAAAAGAAACACATTCATAAGAGCATGATGACATGCAAAAATATGTGGTAAGATACAAAATGATCAGTTATTTTGTTCTCAGATCCAGCCCTCAAAAAGTTAATCTCTTCATACACAGCAGGCTTTTATACAAAATAAGCTGGATAAAACATAAAACCACAGCTCTCAATTTGAAATTGTGCTTTACTTTGATCATCCATAGTAGAGAGTGAAGTAAAGTATGCATAAATGCAGACTACTATATCATCATAATAATCTACAGTGGCATAGCTATTTCATCTGGCACTTAGCATACTGTGGGGCAGAACCATTGCTTAAAAGCATATAGGAAACAACCACAAAATTATTTGCAGGGCATCCTTTTAAGAAGAATACTTTAAACAGAGGGGTAGGGGTTGAATTACAATCACTGCAGTAGCACACAGTCTGGCTTTAGAAAACAAAATGGTTGTGTGGGCAGCCCCATCTATTCACTTGATGTATTTCCTTAATTCAGAGATCAGTGGTTCTGCTCTTATTCCCATGCTGGAATTGTGACATTAGCATCTCCAACTGGCTGACTCTATCCCATCTGCTTGCCAAAACACTGACCCTGTTTTGTGGAGAGATTTAGGCCTGGGGATCTTGGGCATTCTGTAAAATATGTGCACTTACTGGCTTAAGAAAAAAGTAGAAAGAAATCAAGATGCTCATATTCCTAACATTCAACATTGTAATTTTTTTCACTTCTTTGAGTTTCCTCCTAGGCTTTGTTCATATGGATACTCATTTATACATTATAAACATCTCTGCCATGTTGCTTCAGGTATCAGATTTACAAAGTGTAATGGCTACATAGCAGTCTACTGAGTTAATGTACTATAGTTTATTAAACATTGGATTATAAGTTTGTTTCAAATTTGTCACTATTATAAATTTACTGTAATAACAACATTCATTTGAATATTTCCTTAGACTCAATCAATTCCCTAGAGTATGATTTCTGGGTCAAAGAGGTTGCATGTTTTTATTTATAAAATAGAGTATTTACTTAGTTTATACTTTTGCTTTCAAGTATCACATTTGCAAAATCAGCTTTTAGAGTTGTAGACTTTTTAGGGAAATGTTTTCAAGGCAAAGTGGTGTTCTCCCTGAAGATTTAAAATTTATTTAAGCAAACTGCTAGAATCTCTGGGAGGTTTTTATTTGTTTGTTTGCTTTTGTTTTGTTTTGTTTTTTAACCTTTTAACCCATTCATCTGCTCTTATCCCACTTCTGGGAATCAATCCCCTCTGCTAGACTCTTTCAAGTCATCTTGTGGCCAAAGTCAATTTCTAATCCAAAAGTGGGAGTCTTGGCCAATTTCCAATTAGGCAAATTTCAGACAAGGAAACACTAGATTCTCCATCAGCATATATAAAGTCTGAGGGGTACTTGGCCATGCTTATAAAAACAAAGTTTTCCAATCAAATGGGGAAGAAATAAGTAGCTAATTGTTCAGTTTCTGCTTTAAGCCGTTCAGTTAACATGCATGGAAGCTTAAAAGATAGGCAATTTGGTTGAATTTGATAGATTGGCTTAATGGACCAGAAATCAGTCCCTTGATCATGTTGAGGTTTGGTGTGTTTACTGAAAACATGCAACACTCTTATGATTACATCAGTTGTTCTCTCTTTTCATCCAGATGTTTGCTGTTGTTAGTCACTGCCTAAGAGCAGGGAGGTATTTTATGGTTGGTACATTGACATAATTTAGCATTCACAAATTTGAAATTCCAATTAAAATCAATATGACGTTGTTATGCTATAATGAACAAGAATGGCGGAGGGGGATGAGGGGAGTATCTTAATAAATGATGAAAGTAACCACATTGCAACACTGAGAATTCTTTATAGTAACATTGGGCCCATAAACATGATTAATACCAGAAAATGCAAAATTTTGGAAGATCAATTGCTGAGCAACAACAGAAACACTTCATCATTTTAGCACTATGTCCAAGATATGAATTATCTCACCATTACAGAACTGTAATTTGTAAAATGATGAGCAACACATTGACAAAGAAAGATACATTTAGAAGACACTAAATTATACCATTGATATTAACATGGTATTGCACCATCACAGCAGCAACAGCATGCAACAATACTAGGGCTGAGATTATGTCAATATTTATTTTATAAATTGAAAATCCTTTAGTCAATTTTCAATAACAAATGGTACATTAGATATTGTCTAATGTTTTATATATTACATATTCCAAATAACTTGAATATAAATGATTTTTAAACTGCAATAAAGGATTCCAGGTGTTTTTGTGTCTACTTTTATGAGAGCTTTAGATGAACTTTTTCCAACAATTCTCATCTTTTTAACTACTGGGTTAAAAATGATCAAGGAAGCTGGTTACCAGCTGTGCCCATCTTCACCAAGTATAAATACATGAAATTATCCTGCATTCTTAAGGCAACTATATATGAAGTGAGTGACAGAGGAGTATGGGACATCCTTAATATTTGCATAGGAAGCTCTGGACACATTTTTGTCTTTTGACCTAAAATACTTATCATTTTAAAGTCTATACAAATTGACTTATGACTCAGTATGGAGGCTTTGGTAGCCCCAAATTTTACATTTCCCTATGCCCTTGTGCCAATCTGTAATAACATCCACTGCACTTAAAGCTAACAAATTGTTTTTACCAATGTAATCTAGAGTCAACCTTTTTCTACCACTCTGTGAAGGGCACATCCTGAGCCCCGTTATACCATGTGAGGACACAGCAAAAATATGGTTGTCTGTGAACCAGGAAGTGGGTCCTCACCAGATACTAAATCAACCATCATCTTGATCTTGGTCTTCCAGCTTCCAGAACTGTGAGAAATAAATGCCCTGTTGTTTACAAGCCACCCATCTATGGAATTTCTGTTATAGCAGACCAAATGGATAAAGACACCATGGAGTGGGTAGATTAAACAACAAAAATTAATTTTCTCACAGTTCTGGAGGCTAGAAGTCCAATATCAAGGTGTCAACAGATTTGGTTTCTCCCAAGGCCTCTCTTCTTGGGTTGCAGATAGCTATCTTCTCCTTGTGTCCTTTCATGGTCTTTCTTCTATGTGTGTGCATCTCTGGTGTCTCTTTATGTGTTCAAATTTCATCTTCTTATAGGGATACCAAGCAGATTGAATTAGAGGCCACTCTAAGGGCTTTATTTTAACTTAATCACCCTTTAAAGATGTTATCTCCAAATATGGTCACATTCTGAGGTACTGCAGGCCTTCAACATATGAATTTTTGAGGCACACAATTCAGCCCATAACCCAAGAGTATGTACCCTTTACTGAATCAGATAATACTAGCTTTAAGAGGGAATCCCTCTAGTAAAGAGAAGAAAAACTGGACAGCATTTCAACAAGGCATGTCTAAGAAATGAAAAAGGTAGTAGTTAGGGCAAACAGAGAAGGCTTATCAAAGCCTTCATCTTTACTTCAAGGAGCTTCATATTAAGTATAAACCTAACCCAACACAGTCTTAAGTAGAGAAAGAAAATGTAGAAAGCACAGCTAATCCTTAAGAATTGAATCAATGATTTCAGCTTTTCCATATCATCTACTTATCACTATTTTAGCTCAATGTTTAGAAAAACTAAAACTATGAAATAAGCAGTATAGGGACTGTTATACATTAATACTATAGTTAACTAATTAATATGATCCCAGTCTTTCCAATGAGAAAGCTAGAGAGAAGTACATTTTTATAAGCTTCCATGTAGTAGAAACATATTCTTAATTAGAATCAGCATAAGAATAATTAAGTGACGAACTATGAGGAAATATTAATTTGACAAAGCATTTAACAAACTATTGTTGTCTTAGTTATAAACTCTTAAGTTGCAATTTATTTTTTCTTTAAAACCCATTGTGAAATGTTAGGGTTCCCAGAGGATTGTTTAGTTTTGCTGCTTTTTCTTTGTGGGAGAAGTGGCCAGAAGGAAGAGGCTTCTGAATCATGGGGACTTTGCAATAGACACATAGAATTTCAGAGATGGACAGGACCTTTATATCCATTTACTTAAAAATAATAATTTTGAAAAGAAGCAGGAACATGAGTAGGACCCAAGGCAGTATTTTAATTCACCAAAATTTTGCCTAACTAGTATTCTTCCAACCCCCCATTCTTCTGACACACCTAATAACAGAATGTTTACTGTGGTCAGGTTCATGAAAAGTAATGGAAAATAGTATATGTTTCAAACAAATTATCATAGGCCTACAAGCCAAAACCCTCAATTTATTTCAAATGGGTATAAAAGAAATCCACCAGTAAGGCTCTAAGTACCAATACCACACATCATTCTTAACCATAACACTCTCATTTTACCAGACTACTGCCCTTCACTTTCTTAATGTGCTTTGCTGTTAAGAACGAGTGGAAAGGAGCTAATAAAACATTGACAGAAATCACAGTGAAGGGTATCAGGATATAATCAGTGATCATCATACCCCCCATAGGGGTGAGTAATCCTCTGTAAATTCATAAACTACTACTTCTGTGTGTTTGAGTTTTTAAGACTACTAGGTTTAAGTGAGTCATCTACAAGGATTTCATATTAAAAAAAGGATCTCTTTCTTCTGACTAAAGTTGAGTGTGTCTTTTGAAGTTTAAGAAGAATAATATAGTAGGAGTTGCTAATATAAATTGGAAAGCAAAAATGTAAATGCTACTTATTATGAGAAAATATAAGTTAATTATGAAATCTAAAAGTATGGTCTTGGATATGAAAAAAATATAAATATTTATAATAAGCTATCCTTAATTTCAGCCTTTTGTAGCCAGAACAAAACATATAACTCAGACTATTTGAAATATGGGCCTAAATTGATCATGTTTCCAGTAATCTTATATGCATAAGGCACAAAGCAAGCAGCCAAATAAGAAGCAAAGTCTATGTAGCATATGACCTAAGTAAAGCTTGTTTTCTCATTCATAGACTATTTTGTTTATCTAGAGTTCTAGCTGAAGGCACATTGCTTGATGACTCTAAATAGCATGTAGCCTTTAGTACAAAAAAAGTCATAATTAAATCATTAAATTGGGAGTGATCTAAAAAATATGACGCTTTCCCTGAGGAGTATGGGGTTTGTACCCAATGTCAGCACCCCAAACACTGAGACCTACACTGAAGACCTGAGCCTCCAAAATGTGTGGCTTTGAAGACCAACAAAGTTTACATGCAGGAACCCAAAGAGCTGTAGGGGACTGAGATTCTACTCTTAAAGTGCTCACTCACAGACTCACTCACCCCGGGACCCAGCACAAAAACAGCAGTTTGCATAGTGCCTAAACTATATGTCAAGGAGATTTATTTGCTAATCTTAAAGCATCTTGTGAAAGGGTATGTGTCTGGTGGGACTCTGTCCAGGGACAGAGGCACTGGAGGGTGGCATTTTTGCCCTCTACTTCTACCTGGCTGGCACTGACACTGGCCAGCACCAATTTGGCACTGTTCCCCTACCATGGTAGCACCAACTGGCATGCACAGTCACAGCACTCTTCCACTGTCCCACTAAAGCCAGTGGGCATGCCCCGCCCCTGTGCTCTCCCACTTGCTAATTTAAAAAGGCGGGAGTACCCTAGCCCTGCACCATCCCACTGCCTTGCTATAGCCAGCAGGTGGGCCCTAACCCTCTGCTCTTCTGCTGCCTCACTAAAGCTGAAGCCAGCAGATATGCCCAAGCCCTGCACTCTCCCCCTGCCTTGGTAAAAACCAGCAGGCATACAGAGTCCACATAGGGGACACTGCTAGCTTGCCTGGCTCTTTTGGCTAGGGGGACTTGTGTTGCTGAGCCACACATGGCTAAAACAATTGGAGAGACAGTTCTTGGTGGGCTACAGGACACTTCACAGCAAACTGACACACATCCCCAGTTTTCCTGTGAAAAAGGCCTATTTACTTGTCCTTGAGTTTCAGCCTGAGGGGCAGGTTTCAGGTTTGCCACACTTCTAGAGGCTATGGAGGGGCTCTCAGGAAACACAGGCTAGGGAATGCCATCTTTTCATTTTTCCTTGGCCTCACTACAGCTTGGTAATTCCCAGAAAGGAACTTGTACACTCATCTGCCCCAATTTTTGAAACTATCACCCAGGAGACATCTGCAGATAACCTAGTCAGGGGGCAAGCAGGATTTACAACTCGGTCCCACAAGACTGTATATATTTGATTTTTTAAAAGCTGCAGCCTGAGAATCTGACTTCCACTCAACTTGAAACTAGGTGCTAAGATTACCCCTTTGGAACACTGACAGGTATCGGCACACACTCAGTAACCAAGACCTATCAAGGATAAATCAAGCTGCTTAGACATTCACAAAATTTCAGAACACAATCGAGAGCTAGAGCAAGGTTGAACATTAAGGTTCATATTGTACACAAGGTCAGTCCTTCAAGACTGGGAGAGGTAGCTGTTTCACCTAATACATAGAAACAAACACAGAGATTCAAGTAAAATGAAGGAACAGAGGAATATGCTACAAATAAAAGAAAAAAGATAAAACATCAGGAAAAAAACTTAATGAAATGGCAATAAATTACCTAATAAATAGTTCAAAGTAATGATCATAAAGATGCTCACCAAACTCAGGAGATGAATGGGTGAACACAGTGAGAGCTTCAACAAAGAGACAGTAAATATAAGAAAGCCCAAAACACAACTCACAGAGCTAAAGAACACAATAAATAAACTGAAAAATACACTAGAGTGGTTCCACAGCAGACTAGATGAAGCAGAAGAAGTAATCATCGATCTGAAACACAGGGCAGTGGAACTCACCCAAACAGAACAGCAAAAAGAAAATTTGACAATTTTAGCTAGACTCACTATTTAATAAAGTGAGAACGAGAACTCAAAATCAGAAATGAAAGTGAATTTCCAACTGACACCAAAGAAGTCTGAAGTATCATAATAGACTACTATGAACAATTATATGCCAACAAATTCGACAAGCTAAATAAATTAATAAATTCCTAGAAACATACAATTGTCTAAAACTGAATCACGAAAAAATAGAAAATCTGAGTAGACGGATTACTAGTAAGGAGGTTGAATCAGTAATCAAAAATCTCTCAACAAAGAGAAGTCCAGGACTACATGAATTCTACTAAATGTTCAGAGATTTAATACCTATCTTTCTCAGACTCTTCTAAAAAACTGAAGAGGAGGAAATGCTTCCAGACTCATTTTACAAGGCTAACATTACCATGGTACCAAAACCAGACAAGGACACCACACACACACACACACACACACACACACACACACACAAAGCTGCAAGCCAATATCAATGATAAACATAGATGCAAAATTCCTCAAAAAAAATTAACAAACCAAATTCAAGAATACATTAAAAGGATCATACAACACAATCAAGTGGGTTTTATCACACAGATGCAAGGGTGGTTCAATATCCACAAATCAATGTGATGTATCACATTAACAAACTGAAGAATAAAAATCATATGATCCATATATATGTGTTAGCATACGGTATTTGATTTTCTCTTTCTGACTTACTTCACTCTGTATGACAGACTATAGGTCCATCCACCTCACTACAAATAACTCACTACAAATAACTCAATTTCATTTCTTTTTATGGCTGAGTAATATTCCATTGTATATATGTGCCACATCTTCTTTATCCATTCATCTGTTGATGGACACTTAGGTTGCTTCCATATCCTGGCTATTGTAAATAGAGCTGCAATGAACATTTTGGTACATATATATGGAATCTAAAAAAAAAAGAAAAAAAGAAAAAAAAATGGTCATGAAGAACCTAGGGGCAAGATGGGAATAAAGACGCAGACCTACTAGAGAATGGACTTGAGGATATGGGGAGGGGGAAGGGTAAGCTGGGACAAAGTGAGAGAGTGGCATGGACATATATACACTACCAAACATAAAATAGATAGCTAGTGGGAAGCAGCCGCATAGCACAGGGAGATCAGCTCTGTGCTTTGTGACCACCTAGAGGGGTGGGATAGGGAGGGTGGGAGGGAGGCAGATGCAAGAGGGAAGAGATATGGGGACATATGTATATGTATAACTGATTCACTTTGTTATAAAGCAGAAACTAACACACCATTGTAAAGCAATTATACTACAATAAAGATGTTTAAAAAAAACTACAAAACATTAATGAAAGAATTTAAAGAAGACACAAGTAAATGGAAAGAAATATCATGTTCAAAAAAAATCATATGATCATCTCAATAGATGGAGAAAAAGCATTTGACAAAATTCAACACCCTTTTTTGATTAAAAACTTTTAACCAAGTGGGTATAGAGGGAATGTACTTCAACATAATAAAGGCCATATATGTCAAGCCCACAGCTAACATCACACTCAATATTGAAAAGCTGAGAGCTTTCCCTCTAAAATCTCAAGATACTTTTATTCGGCATAGTAGTAGAAGTCTTAGCCAGAGCAATTAGGTAAGTAAAAGCAATAAAAGACATCCAAATTAGAAAGGACAAAGTGAAACTATCAATGTGTGCAGATGACATGATTTTATATACAGAAAATCCTAAAGACTCTATAGAAAAACTGTTGGAATTAATAAAAGAATGCAGTAAAGTTGCAGGATACAAAATCAATATACAAAAATTGATTAATTTTTCATTTCTATACACTAACAATTAACTATGAGAAAGAGAAAATAAGAAAACAATTCCATTTACAAGTGCATGAAAAAGAATAATACAGCTAGAAGTAAATTTGACCAAGGAAGTGGAAGACCTATATACTGAAAACTATAATACTCTGATGAAAGAAATTGAAGAAGACACAAATAAATGGAAAGATATTCTGTGCTCATGGATTGGAAGAATTCATACTGTTAAAATATCAATATTACTCAAGCAATCTACAGATGCAATGCATTCCCTCTCAAAATCAATGACTTTTTTCACAGAAATAGAACAAAAAGATCCTAAAATTTCTATGGATACAAAAAAGACCCTGAATAGCTGAAGCAATCTTGAGAAAGAAGAACAAAGTTGGGGGCATCATGCTCCCTGATTTCAAACTATATTACAAAGCTACAATAATCAAAAAGTATGGTATTGACATAAAAGCAGACACATAGATGAATGGAACAGAATCAAGAGTGTAGAAATAATCCCATGCATATGGTCAATTAATGTATGACAAAGGAGGCATGAATACACAATGGGGAAAGGACAGTCTCTTCAAAAAATAGTGCTGGGAAAACTGGACAGCCATATTCAAAAGAATAAAACTAGACTACTATCTTACAGTTTACACACAAATTAACTCAAGATGGATTAAAGACATGAATGTGAGACCTGAAACCATAAAACTTCTAGGAGGAAACATAGGCAGTAACACTTTGACATTTGTCTTGGAAATGATTATTTGGATCTGACCCCAAAAGCAAAGGCAACAAAAGCAAAAATAAACAAGTGGAACTTTATCAAACTAAAAAGCTTCTGAACAGCAAGCAAAACATCAAAAAATGAAAAAGCAACCTACTGAATGGAAAAAAATTGCAAATCATATATAAGTGTTTAATATCCAAAAATACAAAGAACTCATAAAACTCAACCTCAAAGAAACAAAAAACTGGATTAAGAAATGGCCAGAGAACATGAATAGACATTTTTCCAAAGAAGATATACAGATGACCAATAGGCACATGAAAAGATGCTCAACTTCACTATTTATCAGGGAAATGCAAATCACAACCACAATGTGATATCACCTCAAACCTGTCAGAAAAGTTGTTCTTAAAAAGACATCAAATAACAAGTGTTGGCAAGGATGTGGAGAAAAGGCAACTGTCATGTACTGTTGGTAGGAATGTAAATTGGTGCAGCCAGTATGGATAACAGTATGGAGGTTCCTCAAAAAATTAAAAATAGAACTACCATATGATTCAGTAATTCCTCTTCTGGGTATTTATCTGAAGAAAACAAAAACGCTAATTTGTAAAGATATATGTGTCTCTTTGTTCATTGCAGCGTTATTTACAATAGCCAAGATATGGAAACAATCTTAGTGTCCATTGATAGATAAATGGACAAAGAAGATTGGTATACATATACAATGGAATATTAGCCAGAAAAAAGAATGAAGTCTTGCCATCTGCGACAACATGGATGGATCTAGAGGGTATTATGTCATACAGAAAGAGATAAATACCATATAATTTCACTTATATATGGAATCTAAAAGGCAACAACAACAACAAAAAACGAACAACAAAATAAAACAAAGCAAAAGTCATATATACAGAGAACAGATTGTTGGTTGCCAGACAGGATGGGGGTTGTGGGGGGCAGGCAAAATGGACAAAGGGGTTCAAGATGTACAAACTTCCAGTTATAAAATAAATTAGTCATGAGGATGTAATATACAGCATGGTGACTACAGTTAGTAATATTTTATTGCATATTTGAAAGTTGATAAGAGAGTAAAAGTTCTCATCACAAAGAAATAAATTTTTTAACTTTGAATGGTGATGGATGGTAACTAGACTTATTGTGGTGATCATTTAGCAGTGTATACAAATATCAAATCATTATGCTGTACACCTGAAACTAATATAATGTTACACGTCAATTATTCCTTAATTTTAAAAAAGTAGCAATATATGAATGGAAAGCTAGGAGTATGTGTGCAGATCTGCTACAATCTACATACTTTGTTATTATGCTTTTATTTGGTTTTCTTATATGCATTCACAAAAGTGAACATTTAGCAACTTTCTAGATTGGTCCAGATTGGTAATGTAAAATATGCACTGTCTCTGGAGTTTCAACTGATATTTATAGAAAATAGATAACAAGTATCCATTCAAAAATGTTGAAGAGGTCTCTAAACAAGCTTGTCTTCTATTTGATTTGAAATGTTGCCTATAGGAACAACCACATCCTAAGGCTATAGGTTAGGAGTTTCAAGTTTCCTCAGAGGTAAAAATGGCAGTTTGTTGATGGATCTCTAGGGCTACACTCTCCAATATAGTAGCCAGTCTTCACATGTGGCTTTTTTTTTTTAAACATCTTTATTGGAGTATAATTTCTTTACAATGGTGTGTTAGCTTCTGCTTTATAACAAAGTTATACATATACATATGTTCCCATATCTCTTTCTTCTTGTGTCTCCCTCCCTCCCACCCTCCCTATCTCACCCCTCTAGGTGGTTATAAAGCACCGAGCTGATCTCCCTGTGCTATGTGGCTGCTTCCCACTAGCTATCTATTTTATGTTTGGTAGTGTATATATGTCCATGCCACTCTCTCACTTTGTCCCAGCTTACCCTTCCCCCTCCCCATATCCTCAAGTCCATTCTCTAGTAGGTCTGTGTCTTTATTCCCGTCTTGCCATTAGGTTCTTCATGACCTTTTTTTTTTTTTTCCTTAGTTCCATATATATGTGTTAGCATACTGTATTTGTTTTTCTCTTTCTGACTTACTTCACTCTGTATGACAGACTCTAACTCCATCCAATTCACTACAAATACCTCCATTTCATTTCTTTTTATGGCTGAGTAATATTCCATTGTATGTATGTGCCACATCCTCTTTATCCATTCATCCGATGATGGACACTTAGGTTGTTTCCATGTCCTGGCTATTGTAAATAGAGCTGCAATGAACATTTTGGTACATGACTCTTTTTGAATTATGGTTTTCTCAGTGTATGGTCACCTTATCTTTGATAAAGGAGGCAAGCATATACAGTGGAGAAAAGACAGCCTCTTCAATAAGTGGTGCTGGGAAAACTGGACAGGTACATGTAAAAGTATGAAATTAGAACACTCCCTGACACCATATACAAAAATAAACTCAAAATGGATTAAAGACCTAAGTGTAAGGCCAGACACTATCAAACTCTTAGAGGAAAACATAGGCAGAACACTCTATGACATAAATCACAGCAAGATCCTTTTTGACCCACCTCCTAGAGAAATGGATATAAAAACACAAATAAACAATGGGACCTAATGAAACTTAAAAGCTTTTGCGCAGCAAAGGAAACCATAAACAAGACCAAAAGACAACCCTCAGAATGGGAGAAAATATTTGCAAATGAAGCAACTGACAAAGGATTAATCTCCAAGATTTACAAGCAGCTCATGCAGCTCAATAACAAAAAAACAAACAACCCAATCCAAAAATGGGCAGAAGACCTAAATAGACATTTCTCCATGTGGCTATTTAAATTTTAATTTTAATATGGTAAAATGGAATAAAATTAAAAATTCAGCTCCTCAGTTGCACTAGTCACATTTCAAGTGTTCAAAAGCTACATATGGCTAGAGACTACCATATTGGGAGGTACAGATATTGATAAGTTCCTTCACTGTAAAAAGTTATATTAGATAGTGCTATTCTAGAGTATAAGGAGTCAGCAGTTTGTGTAAAACAACTTAATACACAGAGGTATCTACAGCATCTTCAGTATCCAATTTATCCAATATTCATATCCAATACTAAATTGACCCTTATTCAATGAAAAAGATCTTGTCCCTTTACTCTCTATATCTGGTAGTTGCATAATTTAATTGTTTTAACTGGAACGTTTTGAGTTCCCAATATGTGTCAGGTGCCATTCTCAGGCACTGAGAAGACAGAGATAACAGAGCCCTTGTCCTCAAAGATCTCTATCTAATAAGTATCATTGACATCTCTCTATCTCTTCACTCCCTGCTAAAGTGACCGAGTCTCTGGAATTGACCTTGCATTTGTTCCATTTCCATTCCCACTGCCACCACCTTCATTTGGACACTTGCTACTCTATCACTTATCTCAAGAGTCTCTTAACTGACTCTCCTACCTGAAGATCCTTTTGGATCTTCTTCTCCAAGTGACCCTTGTCACTGCTGCCAAAATAAGCTATCAAAAACCAAAATAAAGAAGGTGGAGTTTCAGGAAGGATAATTTGAAAAGTAGGGGGAAAACAGCAGAGCAGTAGCCAGAAAGCAAGAAAGGAATACCTTGGTCCCATGACCACCAAGTTTACATACAATGAACACTAGTACAGAAGAGTGAGTATGGACAGGCATGCTCTATAGCTGTTGTATCAATGTATCAGCATCACTCTAATTAGGAAAATAAAACAACTTTATTGTTTTAAAAAAATGTTTAAAAAAAATTAAAAATGAAAATTTTTATCATTATCATCATCACCACCCTAAAGGATATGAAGACAAGCCCAAAAGTTTATATCTGGAATTAATGGAAAATTATTGCTTAAAAGTATATTTAATAATTAAAAGTTAAGTAGTCATTTCAGGCTTACCCAAATAAATTGCACCTGACTCATACATCATTCTAAGAATTAGGCTGACATGTTTCACTAAGTAAATGTAAAACTCAAGCAAAGTCCCAGTACATTTGTTTCTAAATTAAAATGCTACAAGATGTACATATTCCCTGTGTGCCACTTTAGAGCACAGTAGCTAAAACCTGAACATCACATTATTGAGTTTCAAAGATTAATTCAGATATATAGGGAATTAAGTCACATGTAATGAAAGCACAGTGCTCTCCTGTATGACCTGCTGAGTGTGATGACAGGGTCACAGAAACTCTGGCAAACTGTTAGTCTGTATAACTTGGAAAAGACTCTGGTTAAAAGGAATTTTGCTGAAGACAGGAAGAAAATGGGGTTTTGTCTGCTATTATTTTGTAATTCCAAATGATAAACTTATCTATTATTGATACTCTCCTGTGAACCCCACAGATTTTTAAGTTGTCCTTGTATTTATCTGGTATAACTTTGTGTTTCTTGGAGCCAAATTTAAAAATCCTTCAATTTCATATAAACTGTGTGCTGTGGCTAGTACAGAACGTTTTTGTACGTGACGTAACAGTATTTTTGAAATTTGGATTCATTTCTTGCTACTGTAAGTAGTAAAAGTTGAAAGATTCTCAAAAACATACAATTTCAAGCCATTGACAGTACATTCTTATCTGAATTTGAGTTTTCTCTGTCACCCTTAACAGCATGAGGTCTGTCTAAATGACAGCCATATTATCGTCACTTTGCAATAAATAATCATATAATACCAATATCTATCTTTTCCCTTTTTCTGTCATATTTCTGAAATACTGAATATCTACTGCTGAGAAAAATGATAAGAATTTATTATAAAGATATGAGTCCTAGAATTCATAAATTGTGACATATTCTTTTGTGAAATATATTTTAAACTGGAGGTCCCTAAAGTGAGGTATGCATACCCTAGGAAATACAAAAGATGAAGATAAAGCAAGATGTTCAATTTTTATTTTCTATTTTAACTGAAAAGGAAGTACAACATTACATTTTGCTAATATTTAAGATATGGATCATCACTGATGCCCTCACCAGTCAAGTGCTAGAGGTATCTCAAAGGAAAAGTGGGATTTTGAAGCAGAGCAAGTGGTTGACGATTGGCAACTCCAGTGTTACACTTACTCTTATCTCATTGTGATGTGATCTACGTATGCCTAATTGAGTGGATTAATGGGCTACCTTATTTATTTTTAACTAAACTATGTCTTACTTAATGGACAACACAAGCACAGATTGAAGATAATGGAAGCACAGGAGAAGAACAATAAAATAGCAGAGCTGATTCTTTTCCTTTTGGTAGGAACTTTTTGTCACCTTCATTAAGAGGTAAAATATTGTCAGGAGTCATCAGATAGGACATATTAGTTGTATTGTTCTTATTGCTATTAATAATATATTTTAAAGTTTTTATATCATTGATAAATAAAATGCTTTAGTTGAAATCTTGTTTTTTAATCTTAGTCTAAACATTTAATTTCTACCTTGTGTACATATGTTAGTACATGTATAAAGCTTATAATTCAACTTATGCATACTAAAAGAGCACGCTCATTATTTATCTGATGGGGTACATGAGCAAAAGTTTTCAGAAAACTGCCTTAATTTGAAAAAAATTAAAAAGGAAGCACAAACTTAAATTTCTTTTCACAATCTATCAGAAATCCTCTCAAAATATGTATTCACAATGTTCAATTTTTACAACCCTCATTTTTCATTTTCTTACACACTAGAGCTATGATCTACAAACCTGCTATTTACACTGCCATTTACTGCTTCTATTACACTGTTAACGTAACCAAATAAACCATACTTTTAAAGCTAAGGAGTTAGACCTAAAAAAGCAAAAGACAAGACTGGCCACATGGAATGAGGCAGATGAATTCACCTTTTCTGGGTTTTAGCCCCCATCAAATATGATATACATAATTATCATATGTATACATATGAGTAAAATGTATAATACATGTATATTAATATTATCCCTACAAGTAATTCTACTTTCCTGCAGAGTAATCCTTACGAGTAACAAAAATTATTTGGGGGAACCATAAAGTAGTCTCTAGATAATAGAATTAATTTTGCCCAGGAAACTGAAGTGAAGCTGTTATGATCTTTTGGAGCAGATGAGGAGAGTTAATTATTACTCATACAATAATTTTGCTTATGGGGATTTTTATGCCTTGGAGTGGTGAGGTTAGAGTGATCTTACTTGACTGGCAGTTGCCAACTGGTAAAGGTCTAAGAAAAATAGTGGCAGATACAGACAGATGCAAAAAAGAGAAGGAAGGACTATATCCTCCCCAAACTAGAATAGCTTAGTAGAAAGAGCATCAGACAGACCTAGGGTTGAATCTAGCCTCCTCCAATTAATAGCTATGGTTTTTGATATCTAATATAGAGACATTATTATCTACCCACTTTATGGTTGTTGTAAGGATTAAATGAGATAGAACATGTATAACAGCACACTATCTGGACATAATAAGCATGAAATAAGTGTAAGCAATTATCATTTAAATTATTTTAGAATATAAAAGACAAAGTAAAATGTTTTAGTTATTAATATCATTAAGTTGTCTATAGGGTAAATATATTTTTAACAATACTACCAATATAAGGAAGAGCACCAGGAACCCCAAAGATTAAATGAATAATCCGCAAAGGTAAAATTTCATTATTTTTGAGGGTAGTGCATTTATTTGCATGGCCATATGCAATTTAACATATTGTCCTTAAAATGATCTATATAATCAGGTATGTTAAAGCACTGAAAATCAAAAACTCCAGATATGACTTACTGGGCTACTTCCAACAACATATCAAGTAGTTCAGCAGATGTAATTACCACCAAGCCTTGCCAAGGATTTGAAATGTGCCCATTAATTCAGCAATTCCCAATCTGTCCATCAGTCAGTCATACTTAAAAAATATGCCTTTCACAAGGTAGGTAAAGGAATCTATTGATAATTATGCAATAAAATACCTTTGAATATTTAAATGTATACTCCAAACTTTTTCTTAAAAAACGTCCTATTAGCAAAATCAGACTTTTTCTCAGAAGCAGATACAAAAAGAGATACTGAAAATAGTGGGCATTTCAGAAAGTTATTCACAAAACAACTTAGCATGTTGAGGTTGAATGAGATCTAAACAAGTACGTATATTCTGGTCTTGGGAAAGCAGAAGGAGATTGTTTGTTTTTTCTCTTTCTGTACAGAGGAGACTGAGTTTGGATGGCAGACAGTGGGTATTAATCCTAGGATTTCCTGAAAGAAGAACCATAAGAAAGAGCAACATATTTAAAAAGATGAAATAAGCACTAAAATGAGAAGAATGTTGGTAGAAAAAAATGGATTATAACCTTTTAAAATTGTTTTAATGTCACTCTAAAATGAATGCAAAATATAATAAAATATAACAAAGTAAGCAGGCAAACAATGTAAAAGTACAAGATCCAGGGGAAAGGAGAATTTCACCAGGAAAAAAAAAATCATCATTTTACATAAAGACAAAATCTACACTAAAGAAACAAGATAACAGATATAGGGCTTTTAGCTAAAGACCAAAGTTCACAGAAAGCTATAAAACTTGGCAAAATAGAATAAATTGAAATACAAGCCAGAGCCTAGGATAACAATACAAAGGGAAAAACATATATTTTTTTAAGTAGAGGCATTAGAGTGAATATAAAAAGATCTATTTTAGATGGAAAAAAAGAGATGATAGAAGAACACAGCTTTTTAAAAGGGAAAAGGAAAAGAAAGGAGAAGGAAATGGAGTAGGAGAAGGGAAATGAATAATTACAGAATCAAAGTAACCATAACAATACATAACAATTATGGATTTGATAAGAAATATTTACTAGGTCTGGGTTCTTAATGCCTACGGATATATGTAATGAATCTTTCACATTTATTATGAGGGGACTTGTGAGTTACTGCTGATGGTATCAAAAAAAGTTCATAAATGAACTTTATAACTGTGTTTGAAATTAAAACTACAATTAATAGTTATGAGCCACTACTTAGAAAAACATAGCAATACATATCTCGTATCTGTGGGAATCACATTTATTGAACACTTTCTATGTGCCAGAAAATATTCATCTAGTCCTCAGAACAACCCTATAGAGTAGTACTCTGACCAGTCATATTTTATAGAGAACACTTGGGCTCAAAAAGATTTAGTAATTTTCCCAAGCTTACATAGCCAGTAAGGAATTGAACCAAAACAGGCTCCAGAATGCACACACTAAACTACTATCATCAACCGTTGTTTATACAAGTCATATTGATATAAATACTTTTAACTAAAGCTTTGTTTGTGCATATGCACCCTATTTCAACCCCAAGGAGCAAAATGAGGCACTTGGTGAACATAACTGAGAAGGTGGGAGTTTTAAAGACAGCCTAACTCATACTAGAATCTAATTTAAAAATGATATAAATGAACTTATTTACAAAACAGAAACAGACATAGATTTCAAAAACAAACTTATGGTTACCCAAGGGGAAACTTGGGAGGGGGAGGAATAAATTGGGAGCTTGGGATTAACATATACGCACTACTATGTATAAAACAGATAACCAACAACAACCTATGATATAGCACTGGGAACTCTACTCAGTATTCTGTAATAACCTATATGGGAAAAGAATCTGAAAAAGAATGAATATATGTATATTTATAACTGAATAATTACGCTGTACACCTGAAACTAACACAAAAATGTAAATCAACTATACTCCAATAAAATTTTTTAAAAATAAAAAGGCTTACTAGACTAGGCCAAATCTGTAGTGAGCAGACCCATGAGTGGTGAAGTGGGAAGGCCTTTAAAGAAAATGTCTTGGGACTTCCCTGGTGGCACAGCGGTTAAGAATCCACCTGCTAATGCAGGGGACAGAGGTTTGATCCCTGGTCCGGGAAGATCCCACATGTCGTGGAGCAACTAAGCCCGTGTGCCACAACTACTGAGCCTGTGCCCTAGAGCCTGCAAGCCACAACTACTGAGCCCACGTGCCATAACTACAGAAGTCTGCATGCCTAGAGCCCATGTTCCACAACAAGAGTAGCCACCACAATGAGAAGCCCGCACACCACAATGAAGAGTAGCCCCCACTCGCCACAACTAGAGAAAGCCCACGTGCAGCAACGAAGACCCAATGCAGCCATAAATAAATAAATAAATAAATAAATTTATAAATTTACTTTAAAAAAAAAGAAAACCTCTCAATCAAAAGCAGGCAGGAAAGCTTTTGTATTCAGGTCGCTCTTTTAAAAGCAAGTCTTGAAAAACATAAATCATATGGTCTAACTCTGGGTAGTGTTTTCTCTGTCTTTTGAAAATGTGGGTGAGGCTGCAAAACATCAAGAGGAAAAGGGCCAGCTTGATGCATGAAGAGAAAAAAAGAGTGGAAAAATAATGGCATTTCTTTGAAGTCAATCCCTGAAAAGAGGACTAAACATATAAGGCCTAATGCCACAACTGAAAAGAATAACTGAAGTGGAAAAGGCAGCATTACTGCATCCAATATGATTGTTAACACTTGTTTAATTTTTAGAAAAAGCAATGGGTTTAAAGTAATGAAAATATACCTTATTCAAAATACAATAAAAATGCTGTAACTATAGAGAACTTTCTAGATAGTTTTTTTTCTTCATTTTATTTTATATATTTTTATATGGCAGGTTATTATTAGTTATCTATTTTATACAAATTAGTGTATGTATGTCAATACCAATCTCCCAATTCATCCCACCACCACCAACACCATCCCCCCAACTTCCCCACTTGGTGTCCATATGCTTGTTCTCTACATCTGTGTCTCTATTTCTGCCTTGTAAAACGGTTTATCTGTACCATTTTTCTAGATTCCATATATGTGCTTTAATATATGATATTTGTTTTTCTCTTTCTGACTTAACTTCACTCTGTATGACAGTATCTAGATACATCCACATCTCTACAAATGACCCAATTTTGTTCCTTTTTATGGCTGAGTAATATTCCATTGTATATATGTACCACATCTTCATTATCCATTCATCTGGCGATGGGCATTTAGGTTGCTTCCATGACCTGGCTATTGTAAATAGAGCTGCAATGAACATTGGGGTGCATGTGTCTTTTTGAACTATGCTTTTCTCAGGGTATATGCCCAATAGTGGGATTGCTGGGTCATATGGTAGTTCTATTTTAAGTTTTTTAAGGAACCTCCATACTGTTCTGCATAGTAGCTGTATCAGTTTACATTCCCATCAATAGTGCAAGAGGGTTCCCTTTTCTCCACAACCTCTCCAGCATTGATTGTTTTGTAGATTTTCTGATTATGCCCAAAATAATCACATTCTAACCAGTGTGAGGTGATACCTCATTGTAGTTTTGATTTGCATTTCCCTAATAATTAGTGAGTTTGAGCAGCTTTTCATGTGCCTCTTGGCCATCTGTATGTCTTCTTTGGAGAGATGTCTATTTAGGTCTTCTGTCCATTTTTTAATTGGGTTGTTTTTTTTTTTTAATATTGAGCTGCATGAGGTGTTTATATATTTTGGAGATTAATCCTTTGTCCGTTGACTCATTTCTAAATATTTTCTCCAATTCTGAGAGTTGCTTTTCATCTTGTTTATACTTTCATTTGCTGTGAAAAAGCTTTTAAGTTTCATTACGTTCCATTTGTTTATTTTCGTTTTTATTTCCATTACTCTAGGAGGTGGATCAAAAAAGATCTTGCTGTGATTTATGGCAAAGAGTGTTCTTCCTATATTTTCCTCTAAGAGTTTTATAGTGTTCACTCTTTCATTTAGGTCTTTAATCCATTTTGAGTTTATTTTTGTGTATGGTGTTAGGGAGTGTTCTAATTTCATTCTTTTACATATAGCTGTCCAGTTTTCCCAGCACCTCTTATTGAAGAGACTGTCTTTTATCCATTGTATATCTGCACCTCCTTTGTCATAGATTAGTCGACCATAGGTCTGTGGGTTTATCTCTGGGCTTCCTATCCTGTTCCATTGATCTATATTTCTGTTTTTGTGCCAGCACCATATTGTCTTGATTACTGTAGCTTTGTAGTATAGTCTGAAGTCAGGGAGTCTGATTCCTCCAGTTCCGTTTTTTACCGTCAAGATTGCTTTGGCTATTCAGGGTCTTTTGTGTCTCCATACAAATTTAAGATTTTTTGTTCTAGTTCTGTAAAAAGTACCATTGGTAATTTGATAGGAATTGCATTAAATCAGTAGATTTCTTTGGGTTGTCTAGTCATTTTCACAATATTGATTCTTCCAATCCAAGAACATGGTACATCTCTCCATCTGTTTGTGTCATCTTTCATTTCTTTCATCAGTGTCTTATAGTTTTCTGAGTACAGGTGTTTTACCTCCTTAGGAAGGTTTATTCCTAGATATTTTATTCTTTTGTTGGGAGGGTAAATGGGATTGTTTCCTTAATTTCTCTTCCTGATCTTTTGTTGTTAGTGCATAGGAATGCAAGAGATTTCTTTGCATTAATCTTGTATCCTGCAACTTTACCAAATTCATTGATTAGCTCTAGCAGTTTTCTAGTGGCATCTTTAGGATTATCTATGTATAGTACCATGCCACCTGCAAAGAGTGACAGTTTTACTTCTTCTTTTCCAATTTGTATTCCTTTTATTTCTTTTTCTTCTCTGATTGCCTTGGCTAGGACTTCCAAAATTATGTTGAATAATAGCGGTGAGAGTGGACATCCTTGTCTTGTTCCTGATCTTAGAGGAAATGTTTTCAGTTTTTCACTATTGAGAATGATGCTTGTTGTGGGTTTGTCATATATGGCCTTCATTATGTTGAGGTAGGTTCCCTCTATGACCACTTTCTGGAAAGTTTTTGTCATAAATTGTTGTTGAATTTTGTCAAAAGCTTTTTCTGCATCTATTGAGATGATCATATGGTTTTTATTATTCAATTTGTTAATATGGTGTATCACATTGATTGTTTTGTGAATATTGAAGAATCCTTGCATCCCTGGGATAAATCACACTTGATCATGGTGTATGATTTAATGTGCTGTTGGATTCTGTTTGCTAGTATTTTGTTGAGGACTTTTGCATCTGTATTCATTAGTGATATTGGTCTGTAATTTTCTTTTTTTGTAGTATCTCTGTCTGGTTTTGGAATCAGGGTGATGGTGGCCTCGTAGAATGAGTTTGGGAGTGTTCCTTCTTCTGCAATTTTTTGGAAAAGTTTGAGAAGGACGGGTGTTAGCTCTTCTCCAAATGTTTTATAGAAGTCACCTGTGAAGCCACCTGGTCCTGGACGTTTATTTGTTGGAAGACATTTAATCACAGTTTCAATTTCATTACTTGTGATTGGTCTGCTCATATTTTCTATTTCCTCATGGTTCAGTCTTGGAAGGTTATACCTTTCTAAGAATTTGTTCATTTCTTCCAGGTTGTCCATTTTATTGGCATAAAGTTGCTTGTAGTAGTCTCTTAGGATGCTTTGTATTTCTGTGGTGTCAGTTGTAACTTCTCCTTTTTCATTTCTGATTTTATTGATTTGAGTCCTCTCCCTCTTTTTCTTGATGACTCTGGCTAATGGCTTATCAATTTTGTTTATCTTCTCAAAGAACCAGCTTTTAGTTTTATTGATCTTTTCTTTGTTTCTGTTTAATTTATTTCTGCTCTGATCTTTATGATTTCTTTCCTTCTACTAACTTTGGGTTTTGTTTGTTCATCTTTCTCTAATTCCTTTAGGTGTAAGGTTAGATTGTTTGAGATTTTTCTTGTTTCTTGAGGTAGGATTGTATTGCTATAAACTTCTCTCTTAGAACTGCTTTTGTTGTATCCCATAGGTTTTGAATCATCGTATTTTCATTTTCATTTTTCTCTAGGTATTTTTTGCTTTCCTCTTTGATTTCTTCAGTGATCTCTTGGTTATTTACTAATGTACTGTTTAGCCTCCATGTGTTTGTGTACTTTACGTTTTTTCCCTGTAATTTATTTCTAATCTCATAGCGTTGTGTTCAGAAAAGATGCTTGATACGATTTCAATTTTCTTAAATTTACTGAGGCTTGGTTTGTGACACAAGATCTGTTCTTTCCTGGAGAATGTTCTATGTGCTCTTGAGAAGAAAGTGTAATCTGCTGTTTTTGGATGGAATGTCCTGTAAAAATCACTTAAATCTATCTGGTCTATTGTGTCAATTAAAGCTTGTGTTTCCTTATTTAATTTTGGATGATCTGTCCATTGTTGTAAGTGAGGTGTTAAAGTACCCCACTATTATTGTGTTACTGTCGACTTCCTCTTTTATAGCTGTTAGCATTTGCCTTATGTATTGAGGTGCTCCTATGTTGGGTGCATATATATTTATAATTGTTATATCTTCTTCTTGGATTGATCCCTTGATCATTGTGCAGTGTCCTTCTTTGTCTCTTGTAATGGTCTTTACTTTAGAGTCTATTTTGTCTGATATGAGTATTGCTACTCCAGCTTTCCTTTGATTTCCGTTTGCATGGAATATCTTTTTCCATCCCCTCACTTTCAGTCTGTATGTGTCCCTAGGTCTAAAGTGGGTCTCTTGTAGACAGCATATATACAGGTGTTGTTTCTGTATCCATTCAGCCCGTCTGTCTTTTTGTTGGAGCATTTAATCCATCTACATTTAAGGTAATTATCAATATGTATCTTCCTATTACCATTTTCTTAATTGTTTTCGGTTTGTTTTTGTAGGTCCTTTTCTTCTCTTGTGTTTCCCACTTAGAGAAGTTCCTTTAGCATTTGTTGTAGAGCTGGTTTGTGGTGCTGAATTCTCTTCGCTTTTGCTTGTCTGTAAAGCTTTTGATTTATCCATCGAATTTGAATGAGGTCCTTGCCGGATAGAGTAATCTTGGTTGTAGCTTCTTCCCTTTCATCACTTTAAATATATCATGCCACTCCCTTGTGGCTTGTAGAGTTTCTGCAGAGAAATCAGCTGTTAACTATGGGAGTTCCCCTGTATGTTATTTGTCATATTCACTTGTTGCTTTTAATAATTTTTCTTTGTCTTTAATTTTTGTCAATTTGATTACTATGTGTCTTGGCATGTTTCTCCTTGGGTTTATCCTGCCCGGGACTCTCTGCACTTCCTGGACTTGGGTGGCTATTTCCTTTCCCATGTTTGGAAGTTTTTGACTATAATCTCTTCAAATATTTTCTCAGGTCCTTTCTCTCTCTCTTCTCCTTCTGGGACCCCTAAAATGTGAACGTTGGTGCATTTAATGTTGTCCCAGTGGTCTCTTAGGATGTCTTCATTTCTTTTCATTCTTTTTTCTTTATTATGTTCTACAGCAGTGAATTCCACCCTTCTGTCTTCCGGGTTACTTATACTTTCTTCTGCCTCAGTTATTCTGCTTTTGTTTCCTTCTAGTGTATTTTTCATTTCAGTTATTGTATTGTTCATCTCTGTTTGTTTGTTCTTCAATTCTTCTAGGTGTTTGTCCTTTAATTCTTCTAGGTCTTTGTTAAACATTTCTTGCATCTTCTCGATCTTTGCCTCCATTCTTTATCTGGGGTCCTGGATCAACTTCGCTATCATTATTATGAGTTCTTTTTCTGGAAGGTTGCCTATCTCTACCTCATTTAGTTGTTTTTCTGGGGTTTTATCTTGTTTCTTCATCTGGTACATAGTCCTCTGCCTTTTCATTTTGTCTATCTTTCTGTGAATGTGGTTTTCATTCCACAAGCTTCAGGGTTGTATTTCTTCTTGCTTCTGCTGTCTGCCCTGTGGTGAATGAGGCTATCTAAGAGACTTGTGCAAGCTTCCTGATGGGAGGGACTGGTGGTGGGTAGAGCTGGTTGTTGCTCTGGTGGGCAGAGCTCAGTAAAATTTTAATCTGCTTGTCTGCTGATGGGTGGGGCTGAGTTCACTCCCTGTTGGTTGTTTGGCCTGAGGCGACCCAGCACTGGAGGCTACAGGCTCTTTGGTGTGGCTAATGGCAGACTCCGGGAAGGCTCACGTCAGGGAGTTCTTCCCCAATCTTCTGCTGCCAGTGTCTTTGTCCCTGTGGTGAGCCACAACTGCCCCCTGCCTCTGCAGGAGACCCTCCAACACTAGCAGGTAGGTCTGGTTCAGTCTCCTATGGGGTCACTGCTCCTTCCCCTGGGTCCTGATGCACACACTACTTTGTGTGTGCCCTCCAAGAGTGGAGTCTCTGTTTCCCCCAGTCCTGTCGAAGTCTTGCAATCAAATCCCGCTAGCTTTCACGTCTGATTCTCTGGGAATTCCTCCTCCCTTTGCTGGACCGCCAGGTTGGGAAGCCTGACGTGGGGCTCAGAACCTTCACTCCAGTGGGTGGAGTTCTGTGGTATAATTGTTCTCCAGTTTGTAAGTCACCCACCCAGCGGTTATGGGATTTGATTTTATTGTGATTGCACCCCTCCTACCATCTCATTGTGGCTTCTCCTTTGTCTTTGGATGTGGGGTATCTTTTTTGGTGAGTTACAGTGTCTTCCTGTCAATGGTTGTTCAGCAGTTAGTTGTTATTCTGGTGCTCTTGCAAGAAGGAGTGAGCTCACGTCCTTCTACTCCACCATTTTGAATCAAACTCCAGTTTTGGTTTTGTTTTTGTTTTGTTTTTTTTTTTTAACCTCAATTCCCAACCTCTATTTAACCAGTAGGAATTATTTTTCAAGTAGTGCATTAGACAGACATTAGAAATAAGACTCTATGTCTTCTTGATAGAAAAAGAGAGCACATTCTTTTAGTAGCTGCATTCTTTTGTTATTATATGCTAACCATATCATAAAGAAACAAATTCAAGAAAATCATATCAAGCATGACAGAATGGAATCAGACATACATACAGATTTATGAGTTTGAAACACATGGTCTCAACTCCCTGTGAACTGAGTCCTAGATAAAGAAATGTCCTGTTTTAAAACCAAGGGAAATGAGTCATTATAGATTAAATAAGTAAAATAAATTTACTGGCTATAAAGCCACTAAATTTTTTTAAAGAAAATAATGAGTGTAGTTAAGATATACATTACATTTTCAAGTGATCAAGGAGAAGCACTACTGATTTGCTCTCCAAATGGCCATTCACTGTACCATAGGCAGGATAGCAAAAAAAAGTATCTGATAGTTTGTTCTGATTCCAGGTTGTTCCTTTGAATACATTTTTCAAAGAAAGAAATAGAACATTGCATAAAAATCCTTAATATGTTAATAGTTTAGCTGTAATTTTTTACTACACATACACATACACACATGTGTAACAGGCAGATGTTTCAAAAATATGATTATATATTTTGCACTAATGGCTGGATGATCATTAGTTAACTTGAACAAGTTTTAGTTATTCAGGAGCAGTGCCATAATTAGAAAAGTTTTAGAATATTTAGTTATGCTTCAGTGTTCATTTTCAAACTTCAGCAAGATTCGGAAGAGTGAAATTAGTCTCAAAATAAAAATAATACAATTTAGTATGCTTGGAACTTTTCAATTAAAAATTGAGTGTTTTACAATCATTAAATTATTTGACTTGATCTCTTCATATATGTATGATATGCTCAGAAAAGACAGAGTAGAATTTAAACAAAAGGGCCTATTTTGCCTAAATATGTATTTTATCTCTTGTGAATTACTAATAGACCACAGATTTTTTCACATACAAGCCCTGATTCAGTTGCATAATGTAATTTAGTACGAGATTCTCTGTTTATTGTTCACAGGCTACTAAATCTCAATATTTAACCACCATTAAGCTCAGACTCATTCCTGTAAGGATTAAAGGTTAAATATGCACCGGCACACCACACAGGTTCAACTCATTAGGGCTGGCAGTGCAGCAAAGGGAGCAAAGACTTATAGCCAAAGAATGTCTGGTGATTTTGGCCAGTTTACAGACTTTCGTTTCCAAGGCTGAGAATCTGGTGTGATGGATACATTTGGAAAAAAAACAATACATCACCTATGCCTGGCACTGAAGGCAAAGTCTGTATGTTAAATTTTAAAACTAACTTTTTGAAGTTTTATAAAATAATAACAGCTTCAAACTTATTGACATTATAAAACTATAGGCATCTTAAAACTTTAAATTTGTCTACATCTGTTTTTTGCGTTAAGTTTTCAATAGTAGTAATATATGTTTTTCCCAGGTTGTAGAACAGAAAACAGCACAGATAGGATCTCTAAATAAAGAGTGGGATGAGCTCTTGATAGATCTGTTGGGGGAAGGGGCAATTCAGCCTTGCACATTTACACAATTTTCCTTAACCTTCCCAACCTAACACAGCACAATACAAAGTAGCCTTGGAAAATGGGTTTCAATTTAAGGAGACACAAGAGCAAGTTTTTTTAAAAGGCTAGAAATTATTATTTCCCAAGCTTGATTAACAACTCAATTCATATCTGTTTACTTCACGCAGTCTAGATAGTTCAGACACATTTTATAAAATAAGCTTGCAAAATTTAAATTACTGTGGAAACTCAGATGAGAAGGAACATTTCTGGGGTGTAACTTGATGGAGGATGATGTAAGATTGTTGCCCAGGAGTAGACTAAGAAGAGAAAAGGACATGGAGATATGGAAGCTGGGATGCCAAGGGAGCAGGTAACTCCATATATTTGCCCTTATTCCCCCGTCTCTGTCACTGACCAAAGGGGTCTAATTTGCAGTCATTCAGTTGAATTCAGCATCTAGTATGCAGGTGACAAAGATGAAAGAGATAACTACTCCTTAAGCAGGGCAAAAAAGTTCAAAGATAAATTCACTAGCTCTTGTACATATGTCTTTGACTTGATAATAAAATACACTAAGGTGGTCTATTTTACTATTTTACATTTTATTTTAAAGGTTGCTCTTAATAATTTATTTCTCCTATTACACCTATGTAATAATGTCTATAGATCATATGCATCTGAAAGTCAAATTTATAAAACGTACTTGATATGTAATTACTGCTGCAAATCAACAAATTTTTTGATCAAATGAAGTTATTTAGATTTCTGCTACTGATATTTTGTAAATGATATGAAAATGAATTATTATTGTCTCACTTTTACCAAATAAAAAATTTAAATGTTTTCAAACATTGCTGTCTCACTAATATGTTTTCTTTTTGATGTTACGTTTGTTTTCCAATTTTGAAGCATATTTTCAGTTTGGCAATAGACACAATAAATATTTCACATTCTGTTATTTGAATGGAAAGAAAAATAAATAATATTTTGTCTTTGAATACAGAATGTGTGTACCTTGTTTCAAATGAAAATAAGCCACTTATTATCATAAAATATCATGGCCTGAAAGGATTTCATGGCTACAGTGCTCAGTGGGAATATAACATCTAAAAATGTATTAATCTTCTGAAATGTGAACACTTGCACCTTTGTATTTTCTCCTTAAAATATGGGTTACATTTTTACCATGTACCACCTTATCTTTTAAAAAAATATTAACAGCTTGCCTCTTCATACCAATGCCCAGTTACAAATTCCAAATGTTTTGTCACATTTCTTGTGAGCAATACCATCTGCCAGAGGTGGCATTTCATGGCTGTTTACCCTGACTCCCTCCAAGAATTCATCTGCCACTATCTAATGCTGCCTGAATAAAGGGGATTAAGACTCTGATGCAAAAGAGACTATTGATAATTTGGTATAATTGGGAAGAAATGAAGATAAATGAGGTTGAGGATGGAGAGGCAATTAGTTGAGCTGCCTGTACAGCTGTGTTCTCGGCCTAGCTCCCCTGGCCTTTTCTTCAGTGAGGTATGTGCAAATTAGCTATAATGACAAATACACACTTCCCAAAGCTCTTGTACTCTGTAAAACTTGAGAATTCACTTTTTACTTCTGATAAGTGAGTTGGTTGTTTGGTAAAGTTGTTTTAACATGGTCTCCTAATGTCCTTATCACACAGGACTACTGCACCTGCTATACTTTAGGAATAATGCCCCCCCATACACACACACCCCATATTTTGCTTTCAGTTGATGTCAAACTACTATTTACAACCTGAGTATATTGAAGACCCAAAGCCTATTTTAACTTAATTGTGGGCCAGTGTTTAGGACAGATTGGCAATGTTTTCATTTTTACATGATTAAAAGGCAAGAGAACTCTTTAGTCAATGGAAAGAAGCTTCTCTTTTAATTTTAGGAAAGTAGTCGGAAAATAGCATTCTTTTTGATAGTTTTCAATGAAATGGCAGAGCTAGCTTTTCAAAGAAGCTCTAAGGGATCTTTAGAGACTGGCAAAGCCAATAGTTTCAAGGATAAAATTTACATATTCATACTAAAATTTTTATTGTCATTATTATTATGCTTCCTAAATGAAAATGGCAACTCAGGAAAAAGTTGTCCGTTAAAATGTTTAGGAACTAATTAACCTAATTCTAAGATCCCTTTTTCTAATCACAAAAATGGTTATACAGGGTATTTAGTTAAGGATGCTATCATAGGAACTAAATATTTTGAGGTCCAGTATTTCTATTGGTAGGCTTTCCTCTATTTTGTCTTTGAAATTATTCTTATTATTCCTTGTGTTAAGTGAGAATCATATCACTGTGTCCCTCTCTGTTGTTACTCCTTGTGAGAAAATGACAAATCTACACTAATAAATTTAGAATATGTAACTGTACTAATAAAGTGTGGGGTGATGGATGTCTTTCCCCATTCTATGAAAAGAAATGTATAAAGGTAAACACTTTTTCATTTTTTAATTTATTCTACTTACATAAGAAACTAACCTAAAATTGTTTATTTTAAAACAAACATTATAGTCATTACAAATGCTTATCAACTCAGACAAACATGTCCATTAGGATGTCTCTTTATGATTATATCCTTATTTCTTGAATATAGCCAAGTTAACCTTTTATTAATTTTTATCTGATCTTTCCAATATGGTAGCCGTAAGCTACATTTTGCTATCTAAGTTATTCAAATAAATAAAATTAAAAATTAAATGCCTCAATCGCACCACATTTCAAGAGCTATAGAGTCACATGTGTCTAGTGTGGATAACATGTAAAAACATTTCCATCATCACAGAAAGTTCTACTAGTCAGTGCTGGCCTATATTTCAGACTTACTACCTCCTTATTAATACAAAGATTAATAATAATACCAGATTATTATTAATCTGGTGAGATTGAACTTTAGGCAAAACTATGAATTTAAGAACAAATAAATCAAATACTGGGTCTTCAATTTACAAAAGGATTCAGAATTCCTTTAATTTCCTCAGTAGGAGGGCAAGAAGCTCCAATTTAAATAGACTCAGATGATAAACAATTAGAAACACATTATGATAAGTTTACAAAGCACCAATGTCTTTATTTTCTTTTTTTTTTAACATCTATATTGGAGTATAATTGCTTTACAATGGTGTGTTAGTTTCTGCTTTATAACAAAGTGAATCAGCTATACATATACATATATCCCCATATCTCTTGCTTCTTGCATCTCCCTCCCTCCCACCCTCCCGATCCCATCCCTCTAGGTGGTCACAAAGCACCGAGCTGATCTCCCTGTGCTATGCGGCTGTTTCCCACTAGCTATCTATTTTACATTTGGTAGTGTATATATGTCCATGCCACTCTCTCACTTTGTCCCAGCTTACCCTTGCCCCTCTCCATATCCTCCAGTCCATTCGCTACGTCTGCGTCTTTATTCTTGTCTTGCCCCTAGGTTCTTCAGAACCTTTTTTTTTTTAGATTCCATATATATGTGTTAGCATATGGTATTTCCTTTTCCCACTTACTTCACTCTGTATGACAGACTCTAGGTCCATCCACCTCACTACAAATAACTCAATTTCATTTCTTTTTATGGCTGAGTAATATTCCATTGTATATATGTGTCACATATTCTTTATCCATTCATCTGTCAATGGGCACTTAGGTTGCTTCCACCTCCTGGCTATTGTAAATACAGCTGCAATGAACATTGTGGTGCATGCCTCTTTTTGAATTATGGTTTTCTCAGGGTATATGCCCAGTAGTGGGATTGCTGGGTCATACGATAGTTCTACTTTTAGTTTTCTAATGAACCTCCATACTGTTCTCCATCGTGGCTGTATCAATTTACATTCCCACCAATAGTGCAAGAGGGTTCCCTTTTCTCCACACCCTCTCCAGCATTTATTTTTTGTAGATTTTTTGATGATGGCCATTCTGACTAGTGTGAGGTGATACTTCATTTGTAGTTTTGATCTGCATTTCTCTAATGATTAGCGATGTTGAGCATCCTCTCGTGTTTGTTGGCAATCTGTATATCTTCTTTGGAGAAATGTCTATTTAGATCTTCTGCCCATTTTTGGATTGGGTTGTTTGTTTGTTTGACATTGAGTTGTATGAGCTGCTTGTAAATTTTGGAGATTAATCCTTTATCAGTTGTTTCATTTGCAAATATTTTCTACCATTCTGACGGTTGTCTTTTCCTCTTGTTTATGGTTTCCTTTGCTGTGCAAAAGTTTTTAAGTTTCATTAGGTCCCATTTGTTTATTTTTGTTTTTATTTCCATTTCTTGAGGAGGTGGATCAAAAAGGATCTTGCTGTGATGTATGTCATAGAGTGTTCTCCCTATGTTTTCCTCTAAGAGTTTGATAGTCTTTTTAAGACTGAAAAACTTTAGCAAGACTATTTAGCTAAATCAGTGCCATCTTACTCACAATGCCCCTTAAATGAATCCAGTAGCCAACATATGGAGTGTGAAAATGACAAGGCATCAGAAAGAAGTCTTTAGTTATCAATTATATAAGAAGATGACTGTGATAACAAAGGAATAGTGTGCTACAATTTCTAGGAACAGTTTTGGAAATTAATACTCTGCTTCGCTGGTCTGAGAATATGAACACATACTTGAACTTATCACACTAGTTCAGTAGTTCACCATGCTAGTTTAATGTATGCAACAATATAATTCTAAAGAAAATCAGAGCAGATTAATATTTCCATCAGAAATTATTTTTCATTGAGATATTTCTTTTATAAGAATTTACTGCACATTTTAAAGTTTGCTCCTTTCCAATGGGACTGATGCTGTGTTTATAATATAAATAAGAGACTAATATACAATATATTCAACTTTAATTTATAAGCAGTTTTTCTGTAAATATGTCCTTATATAATTTTTATATTTTTAACTTACCAAGACTCCTAATTTGCGAACTATAACACCTAGTTTTATTGTTAAGTTTTTCAATATCAATTATTATGATTGTGGTTATCACTGGTTGGATAGTAGATTCATAGAATATTACTTTTATTCCAACCTCCAAATGATGATAATACTCTCACTTATAAGCTAACATCTTCATTCTACCTTTATGGATTTCGGTTTTTCTTTATATAAAATAATGGAGTTGAGCTGGATGATCTCAAAGGAGCATTCCAGCTCTGGTGCTCTATGATTCTGTAAGTTGTTCCTGTAAATAAATATTTCCTTTAAAATAAGCAGTTTTTAAAAAATGTGAAGTTAAACACAAAATATTGGAAAGTGCTTACTGTTGGTGGGGAGGCAGAAGGATGGGAAAAGAGATGGGCACATAAATAAATGCAAGTTTTGTATGTTTTAGTTCTTGAGTTGCCTGGTGGGTTCACTGATATTTATATTATTATACTTTATAATTTACATATATGTTACATATTTGTTTTCTGTATTTCAACTCTTCTTTAAAAATAATAAAGGGAAAAATACACACAGTGACCTCTGGCTACTCTATTTGGTTCTAAGACTCAAATTATTTAATGTTAGGATGTGCTACATGAACTTTAGGGCAATACTTCTTTTAACCAAATACTGATGGGAGAGGAGTAGATGTATCCAGGTTTCACAGAGTGAACAAAACTAGCTTAAAATACCTGTCATTTTCTTATGAGGTAGAAATCTTGTATTTTTATCAATTATCAAATAAGACAAGCCAAAATGCAGAAGAGTGACTGATTTTTAATTTGTGCAATGTCATTACTAAGCCAGAGAAGATAAACACTGAAAACCCAAAAGATTTCTATCCACAATGACGTTACTTAACCTTAATAAGTACAACATCTTAATGAGTGGGTCCTGATTCATATCAAATGTGACGCTATTCTGCACTTTGGACCATTCAGCTGTAAAAGATCAAAACCAACTGTATGTATACACCAATAAAAATCAATTCAAGATAGAACAAGCTTGACACTGGGGCCACAGCCTTCTTTGCTGGTAGAACACTTGGACACTTATGGTTTCTAAATTTCCAGTCACATATTTCCTGAGCCCTGTGGCTAATAAAGTCCAATGAATTGTGAATTCCAAAGTTGCCAAATGCAAGATTGTGGCTAGGTAGAGGCAAATGGTTTCTCTTTTGAGAATCTGTGAAGGTGACTTCTAAATAAGAGTAATAAAGGATGCCCTCTGAATACACATGTAAAAATGAACCAATGATGAATTTTGGCTCTATCTGAGAGAGCAAAGAAAAGAGCAGAGGGTTGCAAAACGTCTTCAGAGTTCTGGGGAATTATGTAGGGAACAAAATTATCCAAAAATTATCCTCTATAACACTTTTGGTGTCAAGGTTAATGAGCTAGAACTAGTCAAATTATTATTAATAAATTAATGCCTTTAAAATTTAATTAATATCGGGCTTCCCTGGTGGTGCAGTGGTTGAGAATCCGCCTGCCAATGCAGGGGATACGGGTTCGGGCCCTGGTCTGGGAAGATCCCACGTGCCACAGAGCAAGTGGGCCCGTGAGCCACAACTACTGAGCCTGCGCGTCTGGAGCCTATGCTCCGCAACAAGAGAGGCCGTGATGGTGAGAGGCCTGCGCACCGTGATGAAGAGTGGCCCCCGCTTGCCGCAACTATAGAAAGCCCTCGCACAGAAACGAAGGCCCAACACAGCCAAAACTAAAAAAAAAAAAAAAAAAAAAAAATTTAATTAATAAATTAATGCTAGTACAATGCATGGATTTTAACAAGCTAATGTGGAATATAGCTGATCCTACTTGAATTAGAAGGTATTACATATATACAGTTAAGATGACTGAGAATTGTAGTGCTAGAGAATAATTATATTTATTTTTTTTAATTTTGTCTATTTTCTACTCATATAGTACATATGACATACAGAGTTTTTTTGTCACCGTACCAAATGAAATTCAATTGTTATGCCGCTAAAACAAAGGAAACAATTCAATCAAGTGAATACACATTAAAAATTTGGATTGTGAGGCCATTACTATTGTCATCTTTAGTATATCTTATTGAAAACACCCCTCCCCCATTGATTTCTGTCACCAGAAAGTCTATCTGCATCAAATAGCTAGGTAGCAGTAACTCCTCAGAAAAGACAACTGAGTCACAATGAGGGGTGAATTAAAATATACTGGCTAGTTTGGTAACTACAGCAGTGCCCATACCCTATTCCTTCATGTTAAACGTAAAAAGAGCAACAACAAATTCTCATTTGTACTTATAGTAACAGTATATTTCAACTGGAAGGAACTTTTAAAATGATCACTTTTAGATGGGAGAAACAGAGATTCACAGAGGAAGGTCAAGATCTCACTGGCACTTAGTGGCTGCACCATTAATTTACTGCTAAAACCTGTTTCTGTTCATCAGTCAAAAAATATAAGTGCAGAAGTGTACTCTGCACAAGGATGCAGGGTCAGAATAGGTATCGAGCTTAGGTTGGTAACTAGGGTAGATTTCACAGGGGATATGAAGGTGGTATCTCTCCTCTGGGAGAAAAACAATCTCCATTCTTAAAATAAGTAAATAATTACCCGTCACAAATGTTTGACAATTCGAATCTATAAAAGTATATTTCACATCCATAATTTCATTTGACTTTCACAACATGAACTCGTGAGAAAATGGATATGAAACAGCTTTGAAATAAAAGTTCCATATAACCTATATAACTACAAAATATTACTGCAGTTATACAGAAAAGCTTTGTATCCACTTTTCCTTCCACATATATTTCCCAGAATTACCTTAAAAATTAAGAAAAAGATAGTCACGAGGCCTAATTCATTCAAATGAACTGTCTGTATACACTATCCAAGTTTATGAGATAGTCATCACACATACTGGGAGTTTGCAATAACAACACTTAGCATTTGTAAAGTACTTGTAGTTTTTGAAAGCACTTTCAAAGCCATTATTTCATTTTATCTTCACAACAGTTCTACGAGTATCTCTAGGGAACAGACTCTTCCTTTCCTTACCATCAATGTCACAGAGTAGGCAATCAATAAATGTTTATTGAATGAATACATGAATTAAACGAAAGAAGAATAGACAGATTGTGTGAAAATAAATAAAGGAAACCTCATTTAAAATGGAGTCAGAAAGCCCTGAAGGCAGAGCTTTCAGGCACCACCACTCAGACCCCACCAGGAGGAAAGAATTTCTCCTTACCCAGTAACAGCCCAGACAATTAGAAGCCATCACCATCCTCTTAGAAATAGCCACTCCCAACTTACTCTTTCCCTCTATAAAAGCAAGCCCCCTTCCTCTGTTCTTCGGACTTCCCTATGGTTGGCCATAGTTTGCTTGTCCCAAATTACAATTCTCTGCCATTCTTGAATAAACACATTTTGCTGGTAAAGAACTGGCCCTTTTGTTTTTTAAGGTCTACAATTGTGTGGATGTGTAAATGAATAAAAAAGAAGCAGTTTGTTATTTATTTTTATGGTATTTCTTGGCAATGTATCTATAATCTGTCTCTCCAATTCTACATATGTAATGATGTTTTAGATGGTTAAGTATACAATCTTGCCTGTATTCTTCTTTAGCATTATAGTTTGAGGACTATTTCCTTTCTGACTTATATTGCATTCCTATCTTTAGGAATATCCTAATTCACTATACTTTGTATAACTGAATTCAACTCAGACATGAGATCCTCTAAGTGCTCCCATAAACGGGTTAAAAATGTAGATATGCCTACACTTGCTTTTATTTTTTTTTTCTTTGCTTATTTTACTGACCATTCTAATCCAGTATTCCTGAATTTATTTTATTTGAGCCTCTTTTATATTCAATATCATGACTTTTCACAGATTTCAATGACTCCATTTCCACCATCACTTGACTTTTGCTTTTGGGATAGCTAGGTTCCACTGGTTTGGTTTATGTTGTTCCAACTCTGTCTAGCTTTATGTCTATTGGCCAACACCCACCACTGCCCTCTTCCATTTACTCTGACACATGCTATCAAAACTATCAGCAACAAGTCGAAATATATTAAAATTTAGTGCTCTCAGTGGTTTGAATTTTTTCCAGATTCTCTATGATCACCTTTTTATGTTACCTTCCATGCTTAATGCCCAAATTTTCCTGTACTAATGCTCCCATCACTAAGACAATTTATCTTTCAAATTGGAAGTGATTCAAAATAATCCATTGATAAGTACTCTGTGACTGACTTTGTTTGCGGTAGTAAATCACGGCAACAAATTCAACATTTTCCTTTGAAGTTTCTAAGTTGAAACTTATAACATAATTGCTCATTATAACTATTTTACTTTTAGGTATACTTTCCTGTAGGCTGCTTAGAAGGCGAAATAATGTTAGTCATAAAATTATCATTTATGTATTTATTTTGGACTTTGCAGGGAAATGCAATTTTTTGTTTTTCTTGACAAAAGTATCTTTGTCAATAATGAAGACAGAGCTAGAATGACAATATAGTGTAGTAATCCATAGGACTCCAGTGTAATGTATAGAATAAGATGCACACTACATAATCTGCATTCAGTAAATATTTATTGAGTACATACTACATGCTAGGAACATCTGTTAAAGTTGATAATTGATCCATCCTTTATGTATGTATCATACCAACTTTATATTAAGATATTATTCTAAGCTAATGAATATAAACAGGAAAATGAGACATTTACTGTATTGCTGCATAAGTATAAAGAGTTTTCTAGTATTTCATAATAAAGCAGCTAGAATCCCTACAGTTAATTTGTACTTTTGAACTCAAACAGGTCATTTTATTAACCCTTATAGCTAACTGATTACATGTACAAATAACAAAGAAATTGATTTTTTAAATTAGGAAAAGAAAATCTAATGAAAACCTTCAATACAAATATGTTGGTGTTTGCAATAAATTGCAACAGGAGAAGTAAAGTGCACATGCCTTTTTTTTTTAATCTTAAAGAACAAGGATTTTATAATTGTTGCTTTGTCATTGATATGATCTTTGATTTCTTTTGCAAGGAAAGGGTAGGGAACCCAGTGGTGGTCCTACGTTTCATGAAAAAAATATGCTAGTTATCACAGCACATAAAATATTCTGTTTACCATCAGCGAATTGAAATCCACTCCATTGCTTTAAAATGTGAGCAGAGTTACGAACCCAAGGTTTGGGAAAATTTTCTAATTACGTTGTGTTCTTATCCATCATGGAGCCACCAAAATCTATTAACCTGTATATTGATGGAACCATATGTGTTCTCGATTTACTTTCTTCACAGTGAGTAATTTTGCCATGGAAGAATGTTGGCTTTGGAGTTAAAAGTAATGTATTTGAACATATACTATCTGTTTGAACTTAGCCAAATCTTTGAGCCTTTGGGGACTTTGGTTTCTTCAACTACCAAAAAGGGATAATGATAATACCTGTTCTGCTTACTTTACAGGAGTTTTGTGATAACTAAAGGAAATAAATTGATATGAAAATCACTTGTAAAGTAAATCGTTAAAAAGTTTGAGCTTCTGAGGAAATGATACACAATATTTTTTTCTCTTTTGACAAGTCTTAGATCTACTAAGAAGAGTCCAACACATGAATTAGAAAGCAAAGGAATGCAGTAACACCTCAACTGATGAACATATACTATTAAGTACATACTAATCAAAATCTCCAAGAAAATGTCCAAGTATTCTTACTATTATAAATGGCAATAACACATGTGTTTGAAGAGAAGATGAAACCTATCCATAACACAACTAATTTCTTTGTAAGTATTTTTGTGGCTCCTGCAGTCCATTAGCATTAAATGTAAAAACATCTAATATCTACAAACATTACTAAATCTTCAGTGACCAGAATGATTTGTGATGGTAGCATTTACTGACAATGAAGAACATGATGTACAGAACAGCTGTTGCTTTCAGTCTGCCCACTCTTTAAATTCTTTGTTTAAATATAAAATTTGTTCTTTAAAAGATGATATTAATTATTTTGTATAATCATCCTAACATATAATACATGCTTCAATGATATGATCTCTGTCACTTAATTAAACTTCTCTACCTAGTCTTTACAATAACATTCAAAGATCATTATCAGGAACAAAACAACAAATCTAAAACCCTTGTTTCCTAAAATTAAAAACAAGGTACGTACCCTTTCCCTCCCTCACTGCAATATATTGAAAGTAACACTAAAATATTTGGATTGGAAGATTTTATTAGACCTTATTCGCCTCTTTTTAAAAATCAATTTCTTTGTTCCTTGCACATATCTCCTGTCAATAAAATGAAAAATTATATAGATTTAGGAGGATAGTGGTCTCAGTGTAGCATCTCTCATATTATTATTCCAGTATCATCTGTTACAAAGTAAGACCAATTCCCACATCTAATTACAAACAGGATTTCAGAGTCATTAAACAAAATACATTTCCATTAGTGCTGCTGTAAGAAGATAGGGGGAAAAATGAAGATTAGTTCATGCTACAACTCTGTTTTTTAAGCTTTGAAGATTTAGACCTCTGTACTCAGAGCCCATAAATTTGTAGAAGATCAGCAAGGTGATAGACATGTAAAATGCTTCATTCTAAACAGTTTAACTGTGCTACTTGCATTTTTATCATTAGTTTTTGTTGCACTGCCTTTAGTTCTTGTAGTAGATATAGCAAGAAACTGAAAGGTTCCTTCCCTGTTACGTGGCAGCTGCCTGGAGGTATTTCCTTGTGTTCTACAAAGACATATTCCTTATACTTCAAAGTAAATTTGGTACAACAAAGCTTACATATGAAAATAGATTACTTGCAAGCAGGTAATTTTGATTCAATGAGACAAAGTTATATTTTCTGCTATTAAAACACAGTGCCAGTTCCTAGAATGCAAGGAAGGTTACAGACTAGATAAATCAAGTAAAGTAGATCATGCAATATGCCTAAATGGCTGAAATACAAACTAAAAGGTATATATTTTCCTTCAATGAGTGCATGCAGTTCCCATTAACATTAATGCATCCAGGGAAGACTATACCCTGAAGCACTACTGAATAACTGAAGTATACAATCTATTGTGCTTTATTTAGTGACAACTTTTCCCACAGAAAGTCTGTTCAGGTAGTTCAAAGAGAGCTTTAAAGTGTTGCTGTTCATAGTATGTTAAGCCATGCAGCTCATGGAAATCAGAATTCTTCTAAACTGAAGGAGATAAATATAATTGACCTGGTCCTACAAGCAAAGGAGATAGAAGGCTTCTCATCTGAGTTTTAACTCTTTCAAGAACAGTGACAAACCCAATTCTTCTTCTGGCATATATTATATTAATACTTTTACCCTTTTATTGTGAGGGCAAGGGGATTTGGGCCAGGGCCACTTTCTTTATCAAGTACTGTTGAGAAGCATTACATAGCAATTCAGTGTTATCTAATATGTATGAAGAAGATGTACTCTAGTTACACTAAAATTCTAGAAAAGTAACAGAGGGTTCACAATAAAACCATATCTGCATTATTAGTTTTCTAAAATCTATTTACAGGCAGTCTCTGAACTAAACAGCCACACTTACCTATATATAGAACACTTCTCTTGCCCCCTTCTGAAATTAGAGTGCCGGAAATAATTCTACCCTGTGCACAAAGGTAGAATTACCACAGCTGGAATTATCCTTAAATGTCATCTAGTTCCACTTCTTATTTTTACACGTCAAAAAGCACAGGGTCAGATACAGGAAGAGAATTGTTTAAGGTCTCACAGCTACTTCTTGGCAGAGTTGGTTCTAGAACCCAGATCTCCTAACATTTAATAATCTGCTGGCTTTGCCTGCAACTTTACAACTTAACCTTAAATGCACTCTCTTATTTTTCCTCATTTCCAAACCATCCTGGCAGTTCTTGTTTCTTGCTTGAGGGCAGGGCTTCAGTTTGATCAGATATAATCCAGTTATCTTCAATCAACACAACTATTTCATAAAATGCAGTATGTACCAAATATATTTTGAAAAATAACTGTAACAGATAATGATACCATTCAAAGTGGGAAATAATCAGGAAGACTTTGCCTAGGAGGAACATCTCTCTCTCCCTCTTCTCTTTTCTCTTTCTTTCTTTCACACACACCTCCAGAAACATTACTGCAGGATATGAAATGCTCTTATTAATGTAGATGGCCGTTAATTCCAAAGGTAGACACAGCTCAGAAAGAGGGTAAAAAGAGGTTGGTGAAGAGGAAAAGGAGAAGATAGAGTTAGAAAACATCAACAAGAGACAAAGAAGCTAGATAAAGTGGTAATTTAGACCTCAGATCATTCCACAGGTAGACTGAAAATATTAATTTAGCTCCCTGAGAATTTCACTTATTGTGATTTAGTCAGTTGAAATAGCAGGTAATGGTAATGATGACGAGTTTTCTGAAAATAAGAAGTATAAATTGATGCCATCTTTGTAATACAAAACCCATAAGAACTTATGAAAAGAAAGTTTAAACATCTATATGCCAAAATATGCACATCTCTCTCCATAGAGAGGTTAGAGACGCAGAAAACAAGGAATAACATGCATTCTATAAATTACTCGTATTCATTATTTCCAGTGGTAATAATATCAAAGGTTTATAATTTTCTACCAAAGTAAGGTGCAGTTTTAAACTGGACCTCGTTAGCAATTTAACTTCTACAACCTATCTGGACAGACTTTTCCAAAATATAGATGACACTGAAAATCTTGTTTTCCAACTTTATGCCATTATTCTTGGTCAGCTAGTTATGTGATTTTTTTCTTCATTGATTATAAATTATCAGATAATATGGAATAGGAGATTTTTATTAAGTGTTTTCTGGCACAGAGACAAATTAAACCCATAAATGCACAGCAACTTACAGAGGAAACTCTGGATGTAACAGTAGCATAGAAAGCCCACTAGGCTCACTACGCTGAAAACATAAAATCTTGTCTCTATTACCATTAATTTTCTCCTATTGTAAAACTCTGTAACCTTAAAGAAGGCACTGGATTTGTTTGTGCCTGTCTTTTATACGATAACAGGAAGAGTACTGGCTTCTTACTTGCCTCACAGGAGTAATACAAGGGCATGAGGAGGTCAAGAACTATATTTTGCAGTATAGTACTAGAAAGATGGCACCATTATGTATTTAATAGAATTATTTTAAATGTTCATATATATAGTATCTATATATTCATTTTATATTAGTAGAGGATAAAACTTTCCATGTTTATAAATGGTATGCTAATGTGGTTAAAGCATTAAAACAAAGTGTCTCCTGTTTGTTGAAAGGAAAATGGCTAAAATAATACTTTGTCCATGGGATAAATGTGTAAAAATAATACCTACCTTAACAACCCTAAAACACTCCTGGGAAACATGCACAGCATTCATAAAGATGAAAAACAGTCTTTCTTTGGTCTTGTCATCTTTACTCTAACACTAAAATAACAGCCTAGACATTTTGCTTTTTTAGAATAAAAGACCTACCTCTTTTGCCTTTTGAAGCACTTGAAAATTTAAAAGAGAAAAACTCAAAAATGCTGACCACGTAATAGCTGACTATTCATGGTGGGTGTAGACATGAAAGGTTACAATATGGATCTGTGCCTACGCGTTTCTTTTCAACTTGAGCATCATCCTCCTGCTTTTGCTAACTCGGCAATCATACAGCTGACAGATTTCTGGGTTTTCTAAATAATGCATGGGCTTTTCTTTTAACATGTCAGTGCAAAAGTATCAATTCTGCCCCAGTACCGTTTGTGATGCTGATTTGACTTGACAGCATTCCATTAAACCAATGAGTTTTTCCCCTCCTGATGGTTCCTTAAATATTCCTCTGAGTGATGTATTTGTGTTTTTTTTAAAACAGATTGTGAAGGATGTTTGCATTTATGAGAAAAATCCATGGTAGGTAGATTTGGAAAAAAGGTACAACAACAATAAAACTTTATAACAGGACACTTCTCCCCATTCTCTGGATTCTTCAAATGTCACCCATCTTACCCTCTCCAAAAAAGGTCCACATTCAAAACATTTGAATTTCATAAGGAAATACCACTGAAATATTTAGTACTGCTTAATATCTCTCCTGGGAATACAAAAACACATTTATTAAACCATGCATGTTAACTTCAGAGGCTACACAAGGAAAACAAATGCTTTGTTCCTTGCTCAGCCCTTTATGGGAGCAGGTTCGGTCTCCAGTACAAGGCATCGATGTTCCATTGATTATTTCGCAGAAGGATAAAGCAGTCTAAAAGCCAGAAAGTTTGAAGGGAAGAGAATTTGTGCTCTATTTTTATAATGAGGTATATATTTTTCACAGAAGCTGCTGTTCCATAAAATGCAAACCTTGAGCATCTGGAGAAAAAAACTTTTGCCTCTTGGTTAAGAATGATTTAGATGCAAATAAGTCCTGGGGGTTTCTAGAGGTTGCTTCACAAATTTCTGCAAGCCATTTAAGATAAATATTAGGATCTTATAATGATCACCTAGATAAGGTATTTGTAACTATTCATGACCCAGCTAAAGAGGCTTGACAATTTGATTCATATAGAAAAAGAAACGTGGACTGGGAATACATTAGGTAAAGTAGACATGGACTCAGTTTGCACGTGGAGAATAATCCTTGTGAAGTGACTTTCATTTTTTTGGCAAGAAAGAGAAGTTAGGCATTTTCAAATTGAGAAATTTTTAAATTTAGATATACCTTTCCTTAGGAAATATTGTGGGTTCAGAAAAGAATGAGGTGAAATGTGAAAGTGTCAGACTAAGTGTTTGGGGTCCTAACCTTCAGTTCTCTCTTCTGGTTGCACACAATCTCTAGCTGTTAGGCTTTGCCCAGGGAACTCCCTCCTCTCATCAGCAACAACTCTCAAATTTTCATTCACACTAAGATGTAAACAACTGATAAGTGTGAAAATTATAATGCCCTGGGGAGCTTTGAAATGAATTTATACTTCGCATTAGACAGGTACTAGGAGAGTTGACAATGGCACAAACACTGATGTGATTTCCCAGAGTCCATGAAATCATCTTACTTACAGATCAGACCAGCTCTGATAAAGTGTTTTATATTACTTAATTAATTGAAACTAATTTTGCTAAAGGAAACATGCTCTATGAGAATCCATGCCCAATCAACTTTTCTCAGTAAGTCAGAAACCAAAACTCTCACACATAAGTGAAATAAACATTTCCTACAGTGAGTGCCTACATTAAGTTTCTACACTGAGTTTCTACCCTAAGAGCCAGTGGTCTTAATTGAGATTTCTGGAAATGTTCTCCAAATATATTCTTCTTTTACTCCTGAAGATCTACTCATTTTTACTGTGTGCACTAAGATTTGTGTTTTGCTTTGTTTTTCCTTAGCTTTCTATGTTACCACTTAATTATTTGTTAATAAAATTTAAGCAGAAATATACTGAGAGTATTTTAATAATTACTTATGTATAAGCCTTACCCTTTTATCATTAGGATGATACATGTGCTTATATACAGATAAAAAAAATGTGTATGTGATTTTTGGTGTGACAATTCCCTTGAAAGGGCTCTTATTTAACTGTTTTAAGGTTTAAGATTCAGGCCTAATTCTACACGGTAAACTGGGAGAGAAAGGAAAAGTCCTAAGAGGATATAATAACTCCCTTGAGGACATACCTGAATCCATAAACAATGTATCTTAAGACTTTTCAGCCAGTGACAAACTCTCCACAATATGAATTCTTCTTGCCTTGTATTTCAGTAGGAAAGTCTTGCACAACCCTCCCTGCTCCCCCCAACCCAGAGTCAAATAGGCATGGCTTTATCCCTGCTATTAGTACTCTTCTCACTCTTTTGACTAACCTTTTCCCCTCTGAACAATCTTACCTCCACCTATGACCAGTAGCCAAGTTTTAGAATGCCAGTCTAATTCTAGGACGATTTTATCTATGAAAGCACTGGTTTTGATGACAATACAGCTATAACGATCCCTTTGTGGTATGATTTATTTCTCTGTTGTATATTTATGTACTAGAAACTTAAGAAAAGTCAGAGGTCAATTCCTCTCTCCCTACTTCAACCGAACTATCATATTTCACTTCTTAAATTCTCTTTAAAGTCACAACCTTTGCTCTTCTTAACATTCTTGGGGGCACTGGAGTTTCTGCTACTCAGCAAGATCAGCTTCCCTTTAAAAAGGGGAATTTTAACGTTGGAATGCCATGGAATTTACACAACAAAGACCACAGAATGAAGAGTATCCAAACAAATGTGTGATATATTAAAATGTAATTTTTGAAACCAATCTGTGGATATATAAACCACAAATTTACTTTAGGAATGTAAAATGTTGCAGCCATTTTGGAAAACAGTTAGGGATTTCTTAAAAATGTTAAACATAAAGTTACCATTTGACCGAGCAATTCCACTTCTAGGTATATATGGAAGAGAAATGAAAACATGTATCCACCTAAAAACTTGCACATCAACATTGATAGCAGATAGAGAATGGACTTGAGGACACGGGGAGGGGGAAGGGTAAGCTGGGTCGAAGTGAGAGAGTGGCATGGACATATATACACTACCAAATGTAAAATAGCTAGCTAGATTTGCATTTCTCTAATGATTAATGATGTTGAGCATTCTTTCATGTGTCTGTTGGCAATCTGTATATCTTCTTTGGAGAAATGTCTATTTAGGTCTTCTGCCCATTTTTGGATTGGGTTGTTTGTTTTTTTGTTATTGAGCTGCATGAGCTGCTTGTAAATCTTGGAGATTAATCCTTTGTCAGTTGCTTCATTTGCAAATATTTTCTCCCACTCTGAGGGTTGTCTTTTGGTCTTGTTTATGGTTTCCTTTGCTGTGCCATAAAAAGAAATAAAATGGAGGTATTTGTAGTGAGGTGGATGGAGTTAGAGTCTGTCATACAGAGTGAAGTAAGTCAGAAAGAGAAAAACAAATACAGTATGCTAACACATATACACGGACTCTAAGGAAAAAAAAAAAGGCCATGAAGAACCTAGTGGCAAGACGGGAATAAAGACACAGACCTACTAGAGAATGGACTTGAGGATATGGGGAGGGGGTGGGGTGAGATGTGACAGGGTAAGAGAGTGTCATGGACATATATACAGAATTATTTATAATAGGCAAAAAGTGGAAACCACCTAAATGTCCATCAACATATGAACTGTGAAACAAAATGTAGAATATTCATTCATATGATGGAATATTATTCAGGCATTAAAAGGAATGCTAAAGTATGATGAGCCTTAAAAACATATCAAGGTAAAGAAGTCAGACTTAAGAGATCACATATTGTATGATTCCATTTATATGAAATATCTAAAATGGGCAAATCCATAGAGACAATATAATGCATTAGTAGATTAGTGGTTGCCAGGGGCTGGGAGTAGGAGAAACAGGAGTGACTCTTAATAACTATGGGGTTTCTTTCAGGGGTGATACAAATTTCTGGAATTAGATAATGGTGATAGTTGCACAAATCTAAACTTACTAAAACAACTGAATTGTATACTTTAAAAGGGTGAATTTTGTGGTATATGAATTATACTTTAATAAAACATAAAAAATCACTTTGTGACAGCATGGATGGACCTTGATGGCATTATGCTAAGTGAAATAAGTTAGACAGAGAAAAACAATTATACTATGATCTCACTTATATATGGAACCAAAAAAAAAAAAAAAAAGAAGAAAAGAAAAAAAGAGCTCACAGATACAGAGAACAGAATAGATTTGTAGTTGCCAGAGGCCAGAGGCAGGGAGGGGGAATGTGCAAAATGGGTGAAGGGAATCAAAAGGTACAAACTTCCAGTTATAAAGTAACTAAAGTCATGGATATGTAATATACAGCATAGTGACTATAGTTAATACTATATTGCATATTCAAAAGTTGCTAAAGAGTATTAAAAGTTCTCAACACACACAAAAAATTTTGTAACTACATATGGTGACAGATGTTTACTAGATTTATAATGGTGATCATTTTGCAATATATACAAATATCAAATCATTATGTTACACCTGAAACTAATATAATGTTATATGTCAATTATATCTCAATTAACAAAGGTTAAATAATTATGTTTTCTAGTTCCAAAGTGCAGAAGAGAGTATTTGTGGTTGATAGACTAACATTAATTTGAGCCACAAAATGATAGAAACTTTCTGAACAATTGCTTTCAAAATTGTTTCTGTATAGTAAAAGCTGCTTTCACAGGACAAAAATTTCACTTTGGATGCTAGAAAACTTTTAAACTTTCCAAAAGAGACACAAGTATTTATTGAACTTCGGTTCAATGCATGCATTTAGGTTCATTGCATACACTGGTCATATTCATACTGAACTGATGATATCCAAGTACCACATAATTATAAAGGATAGAATTTAGGAAAAAAAATAGTGATTATTTCCGGGTCCCTTACACTAATGTGTTCACTAAATGTGAATATTCATGAAATGTGAGAAAATATTTAATGTGCCCAGTTCTATGTAAGACTTTATGTATATTAAGCTGTCACTTATAAAAGAAATAGGAACAATAATGACAGTGTATAATAACTATTATTTTAATTTTGTAGTTACACATATACTCTTAAGAGGTAGATATATGCTGTAAATCAGCTTTTGAAATCTGGCACTGTAATAAGCAAATTACTATCGAATTTTTTGTCAAGTTCCAATTAATTCACAAATGACCTTTAAAATGATAAAATGTACAACAGTCAGCTATTATAAACTCCATTTATGAACACAATCTCTCAAGCAACATATATAACAAATTATTTACAATAATTTCTCCAAAGGTTTTAGAGAAGACAATTAAAATTCAATTTTTTGTCCAGTTTAAGAACTATCGCTTACATTTTCCTTTTCTGTTACTTTTCACCTGTTTGCATTTAATCTGTAAGGAAAACATGTGTTTTCTAGATGATACTGCAAATCAGTTTGCAAATACCTTGAAGAGAAAAGTATGCTGGGTAAACCCAGCATAGCTTCCTAGAGATCAAGTCTTGTCAGACAAATCTAATCTCCTTCTGTGACAGAATGACAGCCTGAGAGATAGAGGGGAAGCAATAGATGTAATTTATTTTGACTTTATCAAGGTTTCTGAGACCAGACTAAACAATTGGCTCATCAATAAACTGTGAAAATCAAAGCAGGTCATACACCTACATAGAGTTCTCAGGAGGCAGGAGAAGGACACTCTAAGTGTGGTCACCTGTGGATCAACGTCAGTCCGGTGTTACAATACAAAATATCTCCCAGATTCCCAAGGGCAGGCAAATGTTTGTATCAGTGCCCTGAATATGGACATAGGCATAATTTTGATCAGGTGACAGTAGCCCAAAACTTCTGAAGATGAATTCAGAATCTGAAGTGACATCACTAAATGAAGACTCAATAAGAAATGAATGATATGGAATGTCAGAGCACTGGATTCAGGAGAGCACCTGTTAAGTAAAAACAATACAAGCAGACTATAGGTACAAACAGATGATGTTTGAAAATCATAGAAATGAAGATTAGAATTCAAAGGCAATAAAGAATATTACAAACTCCTTCATTGTATCTAAGGCCCAAAGAGAGGAAAGGACTCATTCAAAATTACAGGACAAAACTGTACCAGAGCTAGGTATTTAGTATTCATGCACAAAAAACACAGAAATGCTTAAGGAGTATATAACATGTAGGAACCAAGACAGTAGACGCAACACCGGTTAGATTCTTCCTCAGAAGTAGATTTCTGCCCTTTGTTCTAATGATATTCTATATGGGGGCAGGAGGAAGGTGGAAGATTAAGGAAAAAAAAAAAAACAGAATGATTATAGGTTGGCAAACAAGATCTATAAGGAAATATCACATCATTTCAAATTATTCACTGTAAAGAAGATGAAATGGTTAGGATTAACTTGGGGGTATTTTTATACAAACTGCCTTAGTAACACTGACAAAACAAGTTCTTAATCCACTACATGAATTATTAAGAGTAGACATCATAATTCTCCAATAGTGAGAGTTGCTTATTCCTGGAATAAATTTTTAGAAGGGTCTTTAAAAATACAACGAGTTCTCCTTGTTTACATCCTTTTCAAGGGGCCATAGGCATGGAAGAAAGATGGATAGTGTGCTAAAAGTTTACAGTTCTATGAGAAAAGCCATCTAAAAACAGTTCTTAGTGTCAGGATCTAATGAAAACAAGCATGCCTCACCTGATTATCTAGAAACATCTTGCTCCATATCCAATGAGGTGTTTGGAGAAAATAAAGAAAAAAAGGTAACCTTTGGGATTTTCTAATTCTACTTTGTAAATTAATCAACCACATATACTTTGATTCTTTCCACTATAAACTATATTTTCTAAAGGTAAAATACTTAACATCTGCTCAGAAGATAAAGATTTACATGAAAATCATCTTGGATTCTCCAGAGGAAGTCACTGTGCAAAGTTCTTCCTGAAATAAGCAATGCAGTTTAAAAATACTCCATTTTTTTCTACAAGTAAATGGGTAACTCTTGAAATCTTTGTTATAGTAAAAAAAAAAAAAAAAAAAGGACCTGCTGCTGTATAACTATATTTCTGATTTGACAGCTACAATTATAATCATTCAAGCATCTATTTCCCACAAACTCTCCACAGCCATAACCTTTAGTGTGATTAATTATAAAGCTCCAGGAGCAATAGTACACAGACTAATTTCCTAAAACAATAAAAGACAGAATTTCTCATTTGGAGCTAAATGAAACACGAACAGGTTGTTATTCATGCTGAAATCTTGATGCAGAGTCATGGTGCAGCCATTATAGAAGCTATTAAACAAAACCTCGAATCAAAGAAACTATAGGTCTTCAAAAGAGAAAATGTTGTTCTTGCCTAAGGATCCTCTAACATCTATGTTTGCTTTTCCTTTTAAAGTCTAGTGTTATGAAATATAACTTCATATTTTTTTGGCTCTATTCTTACAGAATCATCCAAGAATATCAATTTTAACCAAATAGAAGGTGATATAAGAATTCACAGAAGGAAAATTCCTGTTTACTCACATTCAAACATCTCAACTAAATACAGGCTTCCTGTCCTGCCTATTTCAGGATATGTCAATAGATTTGAAAATTACCTTGGGTCATGGAGCACGTGCTCTGTGACTACACTTGTTGGTTATCTGAAGAACAAAATAGGCAATGGTTGATCCCATACCCTGGGGGAAAATGTTACATTCTGCACATTTTCCTGTTAAGTATGGAAAAGGTGATGTTTCACTCCTTATTCTGATAAAATTTATCATAAACAAAAGTTAAATGACAAGAGTCAAGCATGTAATGGGGATTGGAATAAGAAGTTATGAGAAATGTGCAAACTAAAATATAATTATTTTTTAAATGACAAAACTGTAAACATATTAACACCAATACAAAATTTTCATTGAATATTTGATATATTTTTACAGCTGTCATACTTTATTTTCGGGGATTTAGCAACTAGTAACAAGGATGAAATTGAATGGCAATCCTGCCACAATATGATGTTTAAAATAGAGCATGTTCCTTCTGAAATGAAAAGAATTCTCCTCTTTTCTTGAGTTTTCTGGTTATATAGATGGTTGTGAAAATGGCTTATAGGAGCTAAACATCTTCCTCTAAGGTAAAATGCTCACACGGCCACAGATAAATGGGATTAAGAGAGATTATTCATTTCTATTTACAATTTTGCCTTATAAAAACAAATGTTGCCCATGAGGGAAAAATTAAAACATTCACTCAGATTGATTTAAGAGCTGAGATATAAGTCACTGAGCTATATTTTTTAAAATGATAGAAAATTCTAAATCATTTTCATCATTTGGGATATTTGTGGGTTTAACATATTTTAAGGCTTAATTAATTGGACCCAGTTTCATAACTATAAACACTTCTGTTCTACACCACACTTAATTTAGGAGAAAGAAGATAATACCAAGAAAGAAAACCTGTCAGAAATAGAGTCAAAATAGTAATGCCCACAGTAGATCCTGAGGTCATGGTCAACCTTAGGGCTGACCATGTAAATAGAACTTCGGTCAGTCTCAATTAGGGACAGTCTCCTTTATCAGCTGCATCTCCATCTCCAGGCTTATTGATTGATTAAGACTCAATATAAAGGAAATAAGTTTTATTATATACCTTAGACTCTACTGGAAAATCAGTTCAAATATCAGAAGCATAATGTTATAGCAGAAAGATCACTGCCAGCTCTTTCATTACCTATCTGTGTGACCACAAATAAGCCAATTTCTCATCCTCCAAGCATCACCTGTAGTATGAGGGGATTGTACTTTATTTCAAGTCACTTAGATCTCTAAAATTTAATTTTAGAAATACTTGCCAATAAAAATGTAAACAACAGGTGCTTTATAGTTAACCTAAGAATGCAATTAATTAAAACTTTCTGGTTATCAAACATAATATTTCCTCAAGCAAATAGTCAACTCTTACCCAACTCTTAGAGATAAGCCAAGGGCTCTGAGAACCACTATTTGAAAACGACTGCCCTGGGGAATCACTCATACAGTCTCCTTAACACATAATTTAAATCTATCCATTTTTCTCATTTTCAATTTGACATCCTTCAAAGACGAGTTCAAATGTCACATCCTAAGCTTGAATTCCTTCCTGATTCTCTTATTCAGCAGAATTTTCTTCTTTCTCTATATTCTCACAGTTCTTTGTTCCTCTCATTTCTTTTATCACATATCTTCTCAGAGTATGGTCATTTATACATTGATTCACTTAAATGTTTCTTCTACACCATAAGCATTTGAAAGTCAGTAATCTTTGTCTTTTCTCCTCACAGTGTCAATGTATTGCCTTTTTTCATTGTTGGAATATTGTACATTGTGGATGAAAATTGAATTTAGTTAAAAAATCTATTCAAGAGTTACTATAATCCCTATGGAGTGGCAATTAATGGTCACTAGCTACATGGCTTATTTCATTCACATACTGGACATTTAGGAATATCTACCATTTGCTAGTCACTTCAATCATGCCACTGGAATTCATAATCACATTAGATCATAATTTAATGCTCAGACTCTAGGTGAACACACAAATTATATAAAACATTCAATATGTTTTTTCCTCATATGACACCTCACAATTTAATTGAATATTATAACTGCATTGACTGATTTTTCTTTGCCTGATTGGATCTAGTACCTATCTTGTAAATAAAGCCTTTGTGTTTCTCCAAACAGTTTTTTTTTTGGTTTGAATATCTGATTTCCCATTAATGCTTGAACCAAAACATTCAGAAAGACCATGTCCATTAACAGTAATCAGACTTAAATGCTGTTAACTGATGTCTTCCTTTTCACTGTCTACCTGCTTCTTTGCTTTCTTGGAAGACACTAAAATAAATCAAAGGTTATAATCATGGAAATTTTTCAAAAAGAGAAATCAAGCCCAGTCTTTTACTTCAAACAAGTTAAAGAATACAACCAGTTTAAATCCTGTAACAGGATACCCAAAGGGCATCAAAGGTATACTAGTACATGGATTATCAAAAATTCTCATATCTAACATTCTTGATATGAATTTCCATTTGTAAATGATCACTTTGAAACTGTAGCTTATTATTTTCCAATGAACACAGATTTCATTTATCCAAACTTTTTTCCATTTAATGAAGTATAATTGACAAATAAAAATTGTATATATTTAAGATATACACTTGATTTGATATACATATACATTGTGAAATAATCACTATAATCAAGTAAATTAACATATCCATCACCTTGTATAGTTAGGATTTTATTTATTTTTTTCATTTTTTGTGGTGAGAATACCTAGCAAATTTCAAGTATACAATTTAGAATTGTTAACTGTAGTCACATAGTTGTACATTAGATCTCCAAATTTTTTCATCTTGTAAAACTGAAACTTCGTACACCTTGACCAAGATCTCCCCATTTCCCCCACCTCCAGCCCCTGGTAACCACCACTCTACTCTCTTCTTCCATGAGTTAGACTACTTTATAATCCAACATATGAATGAGATCATGTAGTATCTGTCTTTCTGCATCTGGCTTCTTTCACTTAGCATGTCTTACAGGTTCATCCATGTTTTTGCAAATGGAGGGATTTGTGTTTTTTTAAAAGGCTGAATAATATTGCATTTTGTATATATATACAAAATTCTTTATCCATTCATCTTTGGAGAGACATTTTAGTTGTTTCCATATCTTGACTATTGCAAATAATGCTGCAATGAATATGGGAGTGCAGATATCCTTTTGAGATCCTGATTTCACTGCCTTTAAAAATATACCCAGAAATGGGATTGCTAGATCATAAACAAGTTCTATTTTTAATTTTTTGAAAAACCTCCATGCTATTTTCTATAATGGTTGTACAAATTTACATTCCAACCAGCAGTGTACAAGGGTTCTCTTCTTTCCACATTCTTGCCAATACATATTATCTTTTTGTCTTTCTAAGAGTAGCAATTCTAACAGATGTGAGGTAATATTTTGTGGTTTTGATTTGCATTTCCATAATGATTACTGAAGTAGAGCACAATTTTAAATACCTGTTGGTCATTTGTATTTCTTTATTAGAGAAGTGCTTATTCAGATCCATTTCCCATTATGGGGGGGTGTTATGGCTATTGAATTGTTTGAGGTCCTTATATATTTTGGATTTCAGCCCCCTCCTCAGATATATAGTTTGAAAATATTTCCTCCCACTTCATAGATTGGCTTTTCACTCTGTTGATTGCGTCTTTTGCTGTGCAGAAGATTTTTAGGTTTATGAAATCCCATTTGTCTATTTTTGCTTTTCTTGCTTTTGTTCTTGGTGTCATACTCAAAAAATCATCTCCCAAATCAACATCAAGAAGCACTTTTTCCTATGTTTTCTTCTAGTAGTTTTACTTTTAAAGGTCTTACATTTCAGCGTTTATCCATCTGAAGTTGATTTTTGTATATGGTGCCAGGTAAGGATTCAATTTTATTAATTTCATGTGGATATCTTCTTCTCCCAACACCATCTATTAAAGACACTATTCGTTCCCCATTTGTGTGTTCTTGGCATCTGTGTCACAGATCAGTTGACTCTAAAGGCATGGATTTATTTCTGGGCTTTCCATTCTTTTCCTTGGTATATGTGTGTGTTTTATGCCATTGCTGTACTGTTTTGATAATTATAGCTTGGCAGTATATTTTGAACTCAGGCAGTGTGGTGTCTCCAGATTTCTTCTTCTTTCTCAAGACCACTTTGGCTATTCAGGGCATTTTGTGGTCCCATAAAAATTTTAGGATTGTTTGTTCTATGTCCATGAAAAATGACATTGGAATTTTCATAAGTATTGCAATTGAATTTGCTGATCACACTGGTTAGTATGAACATTTAAACAATACTAATTCTTCTAATCCATGAACATGGGGTATTTTCCCACTTATCTGTGACTTTAATTTCTTTCACTATATTGTAATTTTCAGTGTACAAGTCTTTTACCCTAATCAATAAATTTATTCCTAAGTATTTAATTTTTTTTTTTGACCGCACCGCATGGCATGAGGGATCTTAGTTCCCTGACCAGGGATTGAACCTGTGCCCCCTGTAGTGGAAGCTCAGAGTCTTAACCACTTAACCGCCAGGGAAGTCCTTATTCTTTTTGTTGCTATTGTAAATGATTGTTTCTTTAATTGATTTTTGGATACTTTATTGTGTGTGTATAGAAACACAACTAATTTTTGTATATCAATTTTTTTCCTTTTTATACTGAATTATAGTTGATTTACAATATTATATTGGTTTCAGACATACAGCTTAGTGATTCAATAATTTTATAGATTATACTTCATTTAAAGTAATTATAAAATACTGACTATATTCCCTGTGCTGTACATTACACACATTGTATCTTATCTATTTTATACATAGTAATTTGTATCTCTTAATCCTATAACCCTATCTTGCCCCTCTCCTTTTCCCATTCCCCACTGGTAACCACTAGTTTGTTCTCTATATCTGTGAGTCTCTTTCTTTTTTGTTATATTCACTAGTTTTCTGTATTTTTTAGATTCCACATGTAAGTGATATCATATAGTATTTGTCTTTCTCTGTCTGACTTATTTCACTAAGCATAATATTTTCTAGGCCCAAGCATGTTGTTGCATATAACAGAAATTCATTCTTTTTATAAAGGCTGAGTAATATTCCTTGTATATGTATCCCACATCTTCTTTATCCATTTATCTGTTGATGGACACTTAGGTTGCTTCCATATATTGGTTATTGTAAATGATGCTACTATGAACATTGGGGTGCATGTATCTTTTTGAATGAGTGTTTTTGTTATCTTCAGATATATACCCAGGAGTGGAATTGCTGGATCATATGGTAGATTTATTTTTAGGTTACTCACAATTTACATTCCCACCAACAGTGTTCAAGGGTTCCATTTTCTCTGCATCCCCACCAACATTTGTTACTTGTGTTTTTTTCCATGATAGCCATTCTAACAGATGTGAGGTAATATCTCACTGTAGTTTTGATTTGCATTTCTCTGACAATTAGTGATGTTGAGCATCTTTTAATGTGCCTGATGGCCATCTGTGTGTCTTCTTTGGAAAAATATCTATTCAGGTCTTCGGCCCATTTTTTGATTGGGTTTTTTTTTTTATTGTTGTTGTTGTTATTGATTTATATGAGCTGTTTATATATATTGGATATTAACCCCTTATTAATCATAACATTTGCAGATATTTTCACCCATTCAGTAGGTCGTCTTTTCATTTTGTCAATGGTTTCCTTTTCAGTGCAGAGGTTTTTAAGTTTAAGTCACATTTGTTTATTTTTGCTTTCATTTCTTTTGCCTTAGAAACAGATTCAAAATAATATTCCTATAATTTATTTCAAAGTGTGTTTTGACTATGTTCTTTTCTAGGAGTTTTATGGTTTCAGGTCTTACATTTTGATTTTTAATAAATTGTTTTTTTTAATATATATAGTGTGAGGAAATGTTCTAATCTCATAATTTTACAAGTAGCTGTCCAGTTTTCTCAGCACCATTTACTGAAGAGATAGTCCTTTCTCCATTGTACATTTTTGCCTCCTCTGTCATAGATAAATTGATTATAGGTGTGTGGATTTATTTCTGAGCTCTCTATTCTATCCCATTGATCTATGTGTCTGTTTTTGGTGCCAGAACCATGCTTTTTGGATTACTGTAGCCGTGTAGTATTGTCTGAAGTCAGAGAATGTGATATCTCCAGCTTTGTTATTTTTCTCAAGATTGCTTTGGCAATTAGGAGTCTTTTGTGGTTCCATATAAATTTTAAGATTATTTGTTCTAGTTCTGTGAAAAATGTCATGGGTATTTTGATAGGGATTGCATTAAATCTGTAGATTGCTTTGGGTAGTATGAGCATTTTAACAATATTAATTCTTCTAATACAAGAGAATAAGCTATCCTTCTATTTCTTTGTAGCATTTTCAAATTTCTTCATCAATGTACTATAGTTTTCAGAGTATAGGTCTTTCACCTCTTTGGTCAAGTTTATTCCTGGGTATTTTGTTCTTTTTTGATGCATTTTAAACTGGATTGTTTTCTTGCTTTCTCTTTCTGATAGTTCATTATTAGTGCATAGAAAAGTAACAACTTTCTGTATATTATGTATCCTGCAACTTTAATGAATTCAATTATTAGTTCTACTAGCTTTTTGGCATAGACTTTAGGGTATTCTGTGTAAAGTATCATGTCATCTGCAAATAGTGACAGTTTTACTTCCATCCTTCTAATTTGGATGAATTTTCTTTTTTTTTTTTTTTTTTTTTTTGCCTGATTGCTGTGGCTAGGACTTATACTACTATGTTAAATAGAAGTGGTGATACTGGTCATCCTCCTATTTTTCCTGATTTCAGATGAAAAGCTTTCAGCTTTTCACAATTAAGTATGATGTTAGCTATGAGTTTTCCATTAATGGCCTTTAATATGTTGAGATATGTCCCCTCTATACCAACTTTATTGAGAGTTTTAATCATGATTGGATGTTGAATATTGTCAAGTGCTTTTCTGCATCTGGTGAGATGATCATATGACTTTTAGCCTTCGTTTTGTTAATGTGGTGTATCACATTGATTGATCTGTGGATATTGTACCATGCTTGCATCTCTGGAATAAATCCCATTTTATCACGGTGTATGATGCTCTTAATATATGGTGGAATTCAGTTTGCTAGTATATTGTTAAGAGTTTTTGCATCTACAGTAGTCTGAAATATTGGTCTGTAATTCTCTCTCTCTTTTTTTTTATAGTGTCTATTTCTGATTTGGTGTCAGGGTAATGGTGGTCTCATAGAATGAATTTGGGAGTGTTCCCTTCTCTTCATTTTTTGGAATAGTTTGAGGATAGGTATTAACCCTTCTTTATATGATCTGTAGAATTCCCCTGTGAATCTGTCCAGTCTTGGACTTTTGTTTGTTGGAAGTTTTTTGATTATGGATTCAATTTCAATACTAGTAATTGTCTGTTTAGATTTTCAATTTCTTCCTCATTCAGGCTTGGAAGTTTTTATGTTTCTAGGAATTTATTGTTTCTTCTAAATTGTCCAGTTTGTTGGCATGTAATTTCTCATAGTATCATCTTCTGATTGTCTGTATCTCTGTGCTATTTCTCCTCCTTCATGTTCTATTTTGTTTATTAGTGTTCTCTCAATTTTTTTTTCTTAATGAGTCTAAACAATTATCAATTTTATCATTTCAAAAAACTTCCCCTTTTCTGTTGTTTTCTTGGTCTCTATTTTATTTATTTACTCTCTGATCTTTATTATTTCCTTCATTCTGTTGAATTTGGGCTTTGTTTTTCTTTTTCTAATGCTTTTAGGTGGTAGGTGAGCTCGGTTTTTTTTGAGCTTTTTGTTTCCTTAAGTAGGCCTATATTACTATAAACTTTCCTCTTACAACTGCTTTTGCACACCCTCTAGATTTCAGAAAGCTATGCTTTCATTTTCATTTGTCTCAAGGTATATTCTGACTTCCTCTTTGATTTCTTCATTGGCACATTGGTTTTTTTAGTAGCATATTGTTTAGACTCCACTTGTTTGTGTTTTCCCCATTTTTCTCCCTCTAATTGATTTATATTTCATACTGTTGTTGTCAGAAAAGATGCTTGATATAATTTCTATGCTCTTACATTTGTTGAGACTTGTTTTATGACCTGGCATGTGATCTATTCTGGAGAATGTTTCATGTGCTCTTTAAAAGAATATGTATACTGCTGGTTTTGGATGGAATGTCCCAAAGAAATCTCTTAAGTCCAACTGGTCAAATGTTTCATTTAAGGTCACTGTTGACTTACTGATTTTCTGTCAGGATGATTGTCCATTGATACCAGTGGGGTGTTAAAGTCCCCGACTATTATTGTATTATTGTCAATTTCTCCCTTTATTTCTGTTAATATTTCCTTTGTATATTTAGGTGTTCCTATATTAGGTACATATATGTTTATGAATGTTATATCCTCTTCTTGTATTGATATATGTATCATTACTAATGCAATTCTTTGTCTTTTGCTATAGACTATGTTTTAAAGTCTACTTTGTCTGATATGCATATTGCTACCCCAGCTTTCTTTTCATTTCCATTTGCATGGAATATCTTTTTCCACCCCCTCACTTTCAGTTTGTGCATGTCTTTACCTCTGAAATGAGTCTGTTTTAGGCAGCATATAGATGGATCTTGGTTTTTTTATCCAATCAGCCACCCTCTGTCTTTTGATTGGAGCAATTAGTCTATTGACATATAAAGTGACTACTGATAGGCATGTAGTTATTGCCATTTTTTTTTACTTGTTTTCTGGTCATTTTTGTAGTTCTTCTCTGTTCTTTTCTTCTTCTTTTAGTCTCTTCCTTTGCAGTTTGATGATTTCCTTTAGTGTGATGCTTGTGTTCCTTTCTCTGTAGTTTTTGTGTATCTACTGTAGGCTTTCGATTTGTGGTTACCATGGAGGTCATATACATTGACCTCTAACTATATTTACTTGAACAGATATTTCTGTTCAAACACATTCTAGAAGAGCTATATTTTTTACTCCCCCATCCACTTTTGTGTTTTTTATGTCATATTTTACATATTCATGCCTATCCCTTAACTGTTAATCAATTTTACAATTTTTGTCTTTTAACCTTTGCACTAGCTTATTTAAGTTGTTGATTCACAGCCTTCACTATATATTTGCCTTAACCTGTGGGATTTTTCCTTTCCTATAATTTCTTGTTTCACACTGTAGCCTTTACGTTTTCTCCTAAAGAAGACCCTTTAATACTTCTTATAAGGTTGGTTTAGTATTGATTAGCTCTTTTAGTTTTTGGTTGTTGGAGAAGTTCTTTAGGTTTCCTTCAATTCTGAATGATAATCTTCCTGGATAGAGTGTCCTAGGTTGAATTTTTTTTCCTTTTCAGCACTTTAACTATATTATGTCACTCCCTTTTGGCCTGCAAAGTTTCTGCTGAAAAATCAGTTGATAGACTTATAGGAGTTCCCTTGTATGTGACTCTGTTTTTCTCTTGCTGCCTTTAATATTCTCTCTTTATCTAACTTCTGCCATTTTAATTATGATATTTCTTGCTGTGGGTCTCTTTGGGGTCATCTTGTTTGAGAACTCTGTGCTTCCTGTAGCTGGCTATCTGTTTCCTTCTTCAGATGTGGGAAATTTTCAGCCATAATTTAATGAAATATATTTCCAACCCCTTTCACTCTCTCTTTTCCTTCTGGAACCCCTATAATGTGAATATTAGTACTCTTGATGTGGCCCCAAAGGTCCCTGAAACGATCCTTATATTTTAAAATTTGTTTTTCTTTTTGCCCTTCTGATTGGGTGATTTCTATTATTCTATCTTCCAGATCACTTATGTCTTCTTCTGTATCACCTAATCTGCTATTACTTCCTTCTAGTGTATTTTTTATTTCAGTTATTGTATTCTTCAGCTCTGACTGGTTATTTTTTTTTTTATATTTTCTAGTTCTTTGTTAAAATTCTCACTGTGTTCATCTATTCTTATCTCAAGTTCAGTTAGTATTCTTATTACTATTGCTTTGAACTCTTTATCAGGTAAATTATCTCTGTTTCATTAGAGTGTTTCAGGTTTTTTTCTTTTTCTTTCATTTGAAACATATTCCTATGTCTTATTTTGTTTAACTTTCTGTGTCTCTATGAAATTATGTGAAACAGTACCTATCCTGATCTTGAAGGCAGGTCCTTGTGTGGAAGCACCCCTATGCAGTCTGTGTGTGCCCTGTGGCTTTGGTCAGAGAGCTGGATCTGAAGTGAGCACAAGCTGTGTCTTCCCCTTGGATGTCCAGCCACCACCTTGGTTGGTAAGACTGGATTTGGAGAGGCTAGAGCCAGAGCCAAGTGTGAGCCAGGGCTTTTCCTAGGCTCAGTGGTCATTACCACTTTAAGGGCTGGGGCTGGGGCAGGGACCAAGGGGCTTGTAGCATGAGCCCCGAGGTAGATTTTTTGTCTCCAGGTTTTGATGTTAGTCTCTTTCTAGATTGGGGTCATGACTGGGGCCTGAGGGCTTGGTGCTGCACTTCTGTGCTGGCTTAACTTTTTCCTCACCATGTGCACCTTAGTTAGAGACTGGGTTGGAACCAGAGGTTTTGGTGCCACACTACTGAGCTGGTTTCAGTCCACTGGGAATGGCGGTCTCCACCCTGCAAACAATTTTGCTCCCCACAAAAGGGGGAAGGACACACTTGCTAGCAATGGCTGCTTCCACCCTTGTCAGAGACAGGGCCAGGGTCCAAGCCAGCTTTATTCCTTCCAAGTGTGCACTCTCTCATTGGCAATGGCAAGAGAGACTGGAGTAAGAGCCTGGTGCAGGCTGGGGCATACTGGGGTTGTCCTGGCAAGCCAGCCAGAGCCCCAGGCACTTTGCAATCTGTTGTCATCACACTGTGACCAGGAGTAAGCAAGCTTGTGCATGGGCTCTTCAAGAGCAGTCTTGGTTTCTTATAGATCTCCAGTAAGCCTCACTGGTTTTCAAACAAGCTAAGGGAGCTCATCCTCCTTGTCAGACCCCATGGCTGGGGTGCCTAATATGTGGCTCGTACCCTTCACTCCCCAGAGAGGATCCCAGAGCCCATGATATCCTCCTCCTTTTCTGGGTCCACAGCTAGGGATGTGGGACCCAACCAGATCACTTATCCTCCCTTCCTGCCAGACTCTGCATGGATCTTTCTTTACAGCCTTGGTTGCAGAAAAGCCATTCTGCCAGTCTCCAGCTCATATTCAGAAAGAGCTGCTCCACATGTAGTTGTATTTTTGATGTGCTTGTGAGGGCAAGTGAGCTCAGTGTCCTCCTACTCTGCCATCTTAACATATTGTATATTGATTTTGTATACTGCATCTTTACTGAATTCATTTTTTAGTTCTAATTGTTTTATTGTTGTTGAGTTTTCTACATATATGATCATGCCATCTGCAAATAGAAATAACTTTACTTCTTCCTTTCAGATTTGGGTACTTTTTCTTCTTTTTACTTACCTAATTGCTCTGGCTAGGACTTCCAGTAATATGTTGAGCAGGTGTTGAGAGTGGGCATCCTTGTTTTGTACCGGAACATAGAGGGAAAGCTTTATGTTTTTCTCCATTGATTATGATGTTAGCTGTGGGCTTTTCATATATGGTCTATAAGCTGTGAGTTAATTTTCTTTTACACCTTTTCGTTAAGTTTTAATCATAAATGGATGTTGAACTTTGTCAAATGCTTTTTCTGTGCCCATTAATATAATCATGTGGTTTTATTCTTTCATTTAATTTTTTTGTATCACACTGATTATTTGCATATGTTAAACCAACATTGCATCCCAGGGATAAATCCCTCTTGGTCATGGTGTGTGATCCTTTTAATGTGCTGTTAAAATTGGTTTGCTAGTATTTTATTGAGAATTTATGCCTCTATACTCATCAGTAATATTGGCCTTTAATTTTTTCTTGTAGCATCTTTATCTGGAATTATTATCAGTGTAATGCTAGGCTTGTAAAATGAGTTTGGGAGTACTGCCTCCCATTCAATTTTTGGAAGAGTTTGAAAAAGATTGGAGTTAATTTTTTAGACGTTGGTAAAATTCACCAGAGAAACCATCTGGAGCTGGGTTGTTGTTGGTGGTGGTGGTGGCTTTTTTGTTTTTTGTTTTTGTTTTTGTTTTTTTGGTTGGGAGGTTTTTGATTACTGATTCAACTTCGTTACTAGTAATTGATTTATCCATGTTTCTATTTCCTCTTGATTGAGTTTTGGTAGGTTGTATATTTCTAGGAATTTATCAATTTCCTCTAGGTTATCCAGTCTGTTCATGTATAGTTGTGCTTATTAGTCCTGTGTGATCCTTTATGTTACTGAGGTACCATTTAAATGCCTGCTCTTTTATTCTTGATTTTATTTATCTAAGTCTTCTCTCTTTTATCTTTGTCTAATTAAGGTTTTGTTGATTTTATCTTTTCAAAAAAAACCAACCTTAGTTGTGTTGATTTTTTTTCTATTGTTTTCTAATTCTCCACTTGATTTATTATTTATTTATTTAGTATTTATTTATTTATTATAATTTATTTATTATTTCCTTCTGCTAACTTCTGGCTTGGTTTGTTCTTTTTCTAGTTCCTTGAGGTGTAAAATTAGATTGTTTATTTGATACTTTGTATTTTTTAAATATAAACTTCCCTCTTAGTACTACTTTTGCTGCATTCCATAGTTTTAGTATGTTTTATTTTCATTTTTATTTGTCTCCAGATACTTTTTAAATGTTCTTTTGATTTCCTCTCTTGACTTTCCTCAATGGTTGCTCAAGAGAGTATTGCTTATTTTCCACATATTTATAAATTTTCCCATTTTCTTGCTGTCATTGATTTCTAGTTTCATTTCACTGTGGTTGGAAAAGATACTTGGTATAATTTTAATCTTCATAAATTTGTCAAGACTTGGTTTGTGACCTATCATGGGATCTATCCAGAAAAATGTTCTATGTGTGCTTTAAAAGAATGTGTATTCTTCTGCTGTTAGGTAGAAAGTTCTGTAAGTTTCTGTTATATCCATCTGGTTTATAGTGTTGTTAAAGTAAGATTTTTCTTTATTGCTTTTCTGTCTGGATATTGTATCCATTATTGTAAGTGGGATATTGAATTTCCCTACTATTATTGTATTGCTGTCAATTTCTGCCTTCAGATCTGTCAATGTTTTCTTTATACATTTAAGTGTTCTTCTACTGGGTACACATATATTTATAAATGTTATATCTTCCTATTGAATTGACCCTTTTATAATTATATAATGACCTTCTTTGTTTCTACAAATAGTTTAAGACTTAAAGTCCATTTTTTCTGATATAACTATAGCCACTTTTACTTTATTTCGGTTACCATTTGCATGGTATATCTTTTTCCATCACTTCACTTTCAACCTAACCATATTGCTGGATCTTATTTATTTTTTATCCATTCAGTGCATTTTAATTGATGAGTTTAATCCATTTACATTTAAAGTCAAGCACAGTGACTACTCTAATTCCATTTCTATAACATCAAGTATAACATACATAGATGGAAACCTAATACTTTCTTTTTTCACAAAGATGGATACCTGGAGTTAAGTCAGCTTACAGTTAACCAGGAAAATTAACTATTTACTAAGTTAGAAATTAGGTAACCAGTATAGCTCTCAAAATATTTTTTGTTGTTTTGTTATAAAGGAACAACATAGAAGTTTTATAGAAAGTCTTTTTCAGAAACTGGTATACCTGAGAAAAACATGACAGAAATTATTCCTTGAGATCCTACTAATTTTTATTGGTACAAAAAATTCTTTTTATTTGCAATGGCTTCCTGTAAAATGTTGGTCACTTCCAAGACACCAAAAAATTATAAAGCCAGTATCAGTTAAAAGAGGCGTTAAGACTAAGAAATTGATCATAAGTTTATTACTGTATCCTCATCATAAAAACAACTTTATTCCAGAGGTTAAATAAAATAAAATTCCTGGGCTTCCCTGGTGGCCCAGTGGTTAAGAATCCTCCTGCTAATGCAGGGGACATGGGTTCAAGCCCTGGTCCGGGAAGATCCCACCTGCCGTGGAACAACTAAGTCCATGTGCCACAACTACTGAGCCTGTGCTCTAGAGCCCACGAGCTACAACTACTGAGCTGGCGTGCCACAACTACTGAAGCCTGCATGCCTAGAGCCTGTGCTGCACAACAAGAGAAGACACCACAATGAGAAGCCTGCACACCGCAACGAAGAGTAGCCCCCGCTCACCACAACTAGAGAAAGCCCGTGCATAGCAATGAAGACACAACACAGCCAAAAATGAACATAAATTTTAAAAAAATTCCTGTTGCAAAACAACATTGAAGTGGAGGAAGAATGTGAAAAGAATAAACATTTTGGACTTAACCATATATGGGATTGAAACTTAGCTCTGCCACTTACTAGCTTTGTGATTATGGGCAAAGCCAAAACATTCTGTTCCTCTGTTTCCCAATCTGCAAAAATTGGAATATTAAAAATTCCCTCTTTTCCAAAAATTTGGTAAGAAATACATGAGTTAACATGGGAGATAGAAGATGAATAAATTTGGGGGATGTAATGTACAACATTGTAATTAGCATTAATGATACTCCATTAAATACTTGAAACTTGCTAAGCGATACAATCTTAAAATTTCTCACTACACAAAAGAAATGATAATTATGACATGACAGAGGTGTTAGTTAACACGGTTGTGATAATCATATTGTAATGTATAAGTGTATCAAATCAATACTTTGTACACCTCAAACTTACACAATGTAAAACTGAGCATGCTTCCATTTATTCCCCACTGTGAGCACTGGTTGGAGACCATTCTCACTCTATAATTCACCATGAACACTTCAGCTTTAAATGAGTTTATCATACTGATTTGACTCAATAATGTCCCTCTTTAATTCCTCTTTCCTTTTCCCTCCAAAATAAAGACTTACCATGCTTGAAATTCTAGAAGCCAAAAAGAAGAGAGAAAAAGCTGCTACTTATTTGCCTATCACATTATATTGAATTTAACTGCAAACGCAGACTGGAAGCCTGTGGCTCCTAAGACCATCCTAGGTTGCCCCTTATTATTCCCCACTAAAATTACACTTTATTTATTTATTTATCCATTCATGTATGTTGATAGTTATAATCCCACCTACTTCCAAAAGAGATCTCAGGGGTGATCTTATGATCAAGTTAAGGTATAGTTATCACAGGGTCAAGGGAAAAAAAAACAGTTACTAAGAAAGGAGGGGACATTCCACTCCACAGGCATCTTTCTCTTGTCTCCCCTTTTTCCATCTTTTTTTCTTTGCTTCTTCTTGTTCTACATCTTTTCTTTAGCCCCTGCCAATAATATCTCAAGCCTCCCAGCACCCTCACTTATCTAAGGAGGTGGTACTCCAGCTTGAAGCAAAGGTGGATTCTCAGAACTGCATTTCAGTGGCAAATTATTTAGAGAAAAATGAAGAAGCCTGAGGTGAAACTGAAGGAGGGAGCTTTTAGCAATCAAAACGTGCAATAGTTAGCACTATAAAAATTAGAATTTAACCCCACCACAACAAAACAATGGAGATAAATCAATGTTTCCTGAAATGGGATCCTGACCCATAATAGTTTTCTAATTTCAATGTACAAGTTAGAGGTAGGGTTAAGCCTCCTTTTGTACTAACTGCTGATAATCAAAGTACACATATTATTCTCTCCTTTCCCCTCAGCCCTCCTCTCTCCCTTCCCAGAATAAAGCAATGAGAGTCACCTGCTTTGGATTCCTGAAGACACTCACCTGTATTAGAATTAAAATCATCAGGCTCTGATTCGGTCCCATTTTGGCTTCCATTTCCCTGAAGAGTGTTCATAGCCATAAGCTTCATCTTCTGCAGCTTCATCGCCTCAGCCATTGCTGCAGCTGTTATACCTAAAACCAGAACCATTCCTTTTAAAACAGGGACCATTTCTTAATGTAATTGAAGACTGGATACATTTCTTTAACAGGCCTATGCTGCACAGGACAAGCCAAAAGTAAACCCCAAGTCTAATTTATGAATAATATCCTTTAACAAAGTAATTTTCAACTCCTGTAATAACTTTTTCTTACAATGGACAGTTTGAAAACCTGAAAAAGCATTAAATATGGGTCTGATTCCCAATTGAAAACAGCACAGAGAAAACAAACAGCATAATGTGAAAATTGTCTGAGAAATTCCAAAACTCTTGCTAATGTGTTCTGGTGTCTATTAAGAGCTCTGGACAGTTGTTTTAGACAGAGCTCACCATGCACTAAAATCCATCTAAAACAACATTGTCGGAGGAAGCACTCTGAAATGCTAGAAGGAACGACTTTCTAGTGAATATCCTTGCTGGCACTTCTGCTAAAGAATGGGCTACCTTCTTTATGAGAGTTACCTTAGAAAGAAGAATTAAGGGGAGGAAACACAAAGTAGTCTTTATACCCTTTTACTGGCCTCCTTCTTATATACTGAGGGACCAAATAAATGAAAACATGGCAGGCCACCTCTGAAAGTGTGCCAGCCCTTGTAGTATAATTACATTCTTTTGTATTAATATAAGGCAATTTTTAAAACTCTATATAATGGTACAAAGAGTTAGGAATAAAAAACCCAAAGATAAAATATGAGTGCTTAAGTTTGAAATTCTTCCTCCTAGGAAGTCTATATCCAGCAAAACCATAGAAATATATCAGGAAATAGGTACTAAAAATAGATCAATCTGTACTCCACCAATGCCCTTCAAGACATCTAGTGAATTCAACTAAATTATTTTTAAATAGTATTGAAATCCCTAACCATCTACTGGTGCACTGGTACCATGCACCAAAAAGAAAAAAAAAAAAATCTGGCAGATTTAAAACAGCATTTTAGAATTCAGTGAAATCATTCTCCCCTGCAAATGCAAATCAAAGAAAAGAAGGCATGTACTGGTTGTTGCAAAAGAGTGGAGGTTCCTTAAAAGACTAAAAATAGAACTACCATATGACCCAGCAATCCCATTACTGGGATATACCCTGAGAAAACCATAATTCAAAAAGACACATGCACCCCAATGTTCACTGCAGCACTATTTACAATACCCAGAACATGGAAGCAACCTAAATGTCCACCAACAGATGAATGGATAAAGAAGATATGGTACATATATATGCAGTGGAATATTACTCAGCCATAAAAAGGAGCGAAATTGGGTCATTTGTAGAGATGTGGATGGACCTAGAGACTGTCATACAGAGTGAAGTAAGCCAGAAAGAGAGAAACAAATATCATATATAAACACATAGGTGGAATGGTACAGATGAGTGGTATAGATGAAAATGGTACAGATGAAACTACTTGCAAAGCAGAAATAGAGACATAGATGTAGAGAACAAACATGTGGCCCAGGGGGGTAAGGGGGGGGTGGGGTGAATTGGGAGATTGGGATTGACATATATACACCACTAGGTATAAAATAGATAGCTAATAAGGACCCGTTGTATAGCATGGGAAACTCTACTCAGTGCTCTGTGGTGACCTAAATGGGAAGGAAATCCAAAAAGGAGGGGATATGTGTATACATATGGCTGGTTCACTTCGCTGTGTAGCAGAAGCTAGCACAACACTGTAAAGCAACTATACCCCAATTTTAAAAAAAGAAAATATAACTACTATTATTAGCAAAATCTGATTCTAAGGGGCAGGGTGAATCCTTATCAAAGGTGTAAGGGGAAGTAAGTACAGCCTAGAACATCTAACTGTCTATGTTTGGTGGAATCACTGAGGTTCTGTTTTGCCACTCTGCACTTTTTACAACACATGGAAAACACAAAATGAAGCAAACTTTCCACCACATTAGCTTGTCTATGAATCATGGCAAAGAAAGTATCTGAAAGAAAATTGCTTTAATCTCTGAAATGATGGTATACATTTGTATATTTTCTAGATAGTCCCAGAGATTTTCTTGCCATATTTAGCATTACTGAATTACAATCGCTCAAATTGGCCTGTCCAAAATCCTAGGGTAACTCTGGGCAGAAAATATGATGGCAATGATTTAAACAAAGGGATCCTGCTTAGGACTGCTAGGTTTGAGTGCCCCAAAAATGAAAATGTATCAGGAAAAGTTTCCAAAATTTATATCAGCTCCCCCGACTAGCAATTCAGAACTGGATCTTGACTCTAATAATTATTGAATTACTAGTTGTTCCATTATTGGTAGTATAAATAGTGGATTTTTGTGAACAATGTATGGATTCTTATGCTGTGAAAAATAAAAGTTGACAAAATATAGACAAGAAATTCCAGGTAAAATGTGTGTCTCACACAATGACACTAAGAATTAATGAGCAAGAGTCCCTTCATATTTTTAATTCATAAAAAAGGTGGTAAGTTCCAATGTCTATGCATTCTTTCAAGCAAATGCTATCTGTATGATATCAGTGAAGAAAAAATCAGTGAGCAAATTCAGAAAGTAACATTAAGGTGGTAAAGAATCATAATATAATAGCACTACAAAGATATTTAGGAGCTACCTAGTTCAATCTCTTTATTTTGAAGATGAGGAAATAGTCTCACAATGACATGTCATAGATAAGTTATTTAGGGGAAAATATGGACCAAAACTCAAGTTTCCTGATGGGATCTAGATGTATTTGTTTAAGTACTGTAGTAGTTCAAACATGAATTAATGAAAATCTCTAAAGGGATATTATTCCCTTATCACATACAGTCTCATATTATTACTTGTATTTTTATATCTCCTTACATTTGATTTGAAGTTTAGAGGCCTATCCTCTAACTCATGTTTTGTATTGCCTCATGGTCCATATTGCATTGACTTTAAACTTATGAAATCTTAAATCCTATTTGTTGAGTCTTCAGTACAGCATCTGAGTAACTGTCTTTGGGGAAAACCATAATCAAACACATGGAAAGCAATGGAAAAGATGTTATGGTTTATTTGATATTTTATTAGCAATTTATCCTTTTATTCAACTGTTCAGTTAAATTCTTAACCTCAGGATGTGGCTCAGTGTAACAATGATGGATTTAAAACAGCAAATTAGCTCCTGGCACCAAGTTCTCAAAATGCAGCCCTGGAATAACACATAAAAATAACAAGCTGATTTAGGAGCTGCTGAGTTAAATTTTACTTGGGAACCAGAATTTCAGCTCGCATTAGACAAGTAGAAAATGGTAAGTTTAATGAGAATGAAACATGCCTTTAAAAATGAAAATGCTATAATTATAGGTAAATATCTATATAAACATCTAGAAGCATAAAAGTTGTCTTTTTCAGTGACTGAGTTTGAAAATGGTACCTTTTACATTTTGTTCAAATTACATATATTTAACTGATTGAAAATAATTTGTCAAGGCAGAGACTCAGTGTTACTGGGAAAATATTCACCTTTTGCATTTTCTGATACTTGCACATTTACTTCTGTAACCTCAGCACCTTTCATTTTTGTTCACTTACTTTCATAATTGGCTCATGTATAGTCACTATAATTATTGACCAAGTCATAATGTACAGCCTTTATGATCATTTACATTCACTTCCTAATCTAAAATTCAACATAACAATATGAAAGTGTCCAACATATCATAATTTCATGTGTATGCACATGTGCACACTTGTGTGTGTATGTGATTGATTATTATTATTGTTGGTAAGTATACAAGCTCCAAATTCAGACTTAGAGTGGTGAAAATAGTTCTTAAGAGTAACAAGAACTTTAATGAATATCTAAACCAACCCCTCCATTTTACAAATGAAAAACTGAATCCTAGAGAGGAAAAGTGAGGGACTTAATACAACACAGACAGTAGAGCTAGGATGAGAACTCATGTCTCCTGACATGTACCCTTAGTGCTTTGTCCACTAAATCCCACCTTCTTAATCTTGATTTTAATTTCTTTAAAACTCTCTAAATGGGTTTGAAGAGAGGCATTTTAAGTCACTGACTAGAACAAGGGAGAAATCATGTCATATAACTTCTCAAGGCTTCAGATTACTCAATATGAAAAATGAAGGGGTTGGACTAAGTGGTCTTTACAGTCCTTTATGAAGCAATAATTCTGACTAGATTTACTTTGTACTGTATAGTTTTGTCATACTTCTGGTATTGATGTTATCCATGCATGCTCTAAAGCAAATTTTTTCTTGCACTCCTTTCTCACTAGTAAACAAGCATTAGACTTATAACTTTATGTGATCTATAGTCCTCAACCTAGAAGTGCAGTGGGGAAAAAAATCCATGGTTCGTAGAAAAATTTACAAGGGGAAAAAAGTGAATTTGTATTTGCAGCAGTGATTGAACAAAAATTAAGGCAATTTTATAGTTTCCTAATTTGTTATACTGTGCCTATCTCTTCATATTAGTTTGAAAGCTTTTCTGTTAAAACTGTGAATAAGTAAATTAACTAAAGGAGAACTATGAGTATCAAATCTTGAGGTTTACAATTAAATGAAATGGTGGGTCAGTTCATTGCAACATGGTTTTATATTTTAAAAATAGCATTTAATTAAATTAACGAAGTGTTGCATTAATAATATCCCTCCAAAAATGAAAAGCAGTTTAGATCTCCCACATTATTTCACTCTACCAGCCAAGTACTGCATGTTGGCTTGTTTGTTATTTGCATTCAAAGCTACTTTGGGTCAAGTATGATGCACTAAAACATGAATAATGAAACATCCGGTGGTATGAAATATTAATGTGATATATACCACATTGAATCTAGTGGAAACAGTTTTGAAATTCCATATAAATTAGCTGGATAAATGTAAGTCTTTTCAGAGGTTCAATTTCAGGTTCAGTTTCAGGAGACACTTATGCTCTGAACTCTGTTATTGGGAAAAACACTTGGACTCGAAAAAGATTTAGAATGCAACTAAGGGGAAAGCCATATGGATATAAGAATATAAGAATGAAAGAGCAGAGAAGCCACATGCAAGTGGTTACAGGCTACCTAAATGAAGAGCAAATAGCAAATATTACAGTGATTCTTAGGTATCACCATTCAGGGATAGATACAAAATTAAAAGCTACTCAGTTCAGCTCTATGGCTATGAGGGAAATGTTGTCAAAACACAGGTATGTGAAGTTCTCAAAACAATAGATAGCAGCTGTATTTAGCTAGACATCAGCAAAGCCATCAAATGATGTGGGCACTAGAAATCTGCTATATTGGCATGCACAGTTTGCACTCTTTGTTGAATCACAGATAGATATGAAGAGAAGATACCTCAATTGCTATGTGTATTTTATCAGAGCAAAATAAAACATATTTGGTCAAGTCAGTGATCTCTTATAAATCAAAACTGATAACAAGGATATAAAAGAAGAAAAAGGTTATTAATTCTGGCTTACTACCAAATTTGTGGCTATCCTTCTCCCGTAGTTGCTCAAAGAAAGTATTTAAGTTTCAGTTCAAGCATGTTAACCAAAATTAATTTCTATTTTGAAATGTGCTTGACTCTATGGTGCCAATAAAAATATATATTATACAATAAAATATATAACATCTGAACTATAACTTTAATTTATAGAAACAGACAGCCACAGAAAAAAGTCACATTCTTAGAAGAAAGCTGAAAAAAAAAAATAGTGATCCATTAACTCAATTTAATTTTGATTAGCAAATCAATAATAACAGTAATCAACTGAAGTGAGGCCTACATTTAGATGATTTGGTATTGCTCTGCAGCAGGTATCACCAATTAATAGAAATGAGAAAGATTATCATTTACAGAATTAATAGAAGAGAAAGAGAAACAAACCTAGCCAAGTTCAAATTTTTAACAAAAATCATTTGCCTTCAGATACATTCCAGATTGAAAAGGAAATTCAGTGTACTAAATGTATTTTTGAAATATGCATTTCAGGTAATTGGAAGATGTTTAGGATGATATAGTTTAAGACTTCTGGTTTTCCCTTGTATCTGCCATAAGTGCCAGAGAATCAACTGTGCAATGGATTCTCCACTCTTCTAGATAGTAGTTCTCAAACACTGCCATGGTCTGCTGCCCATAGAGCTACTAAAATGATTCTTTGTTATTTGTATTCAACATTATGACATTTGCATCCTAAATATTTATATACTACTTAAATAAAAACCAAAATATCCAGCAAAACATCTTGAAACATTGATTGGTCAAAAACCCCTGCATTTTAAGATAATCTGCATATTTATGATAATAAAGGTGTAATATATAACATCAGGAAAGACCTGAGAAAATTGCAAGGAGAGTGCTTGCCTGGCCCAAATTATGATGTAAAAAATACTGCATGAGGAATCATAAGGTCTGGATATTAAATCTGGACTTATCTATAGCTAGTTATATGCCTATCTGAGTCACTTTACACTCTCTCAGAATCAATATTCTTGTCTTAAAAATGAGGTTCATGGAAGCAGCCATGATGTCCTTCAATAGGTAAATGGATAAATAAAATGTGGTACATCCAGGCAATGGAATATTATTTAGCGCTAAAAACAAAAATGTCAGTGGTTGTCAGGGATGGAGCCAGGGTGGGAGGCGGGGGCCGGGGACAAATAGGGAGAGCACGGCATTTTTAAGGCACTGAAAATACTGTGTAACATCATAATGATGCATATGTCATTATACATTTGTCCAAACCCACAGAATGCACGACACCAAGAATGAACTCTAAGGTATACTATAGACTTCGGATTATAATGTTGGGTCAACGTAGGTTCATCCTTAGTAACAAATGTACCATTCTGCTGAGTGATATTGATAATAGGGGAGACTATGCATTTGTGGATGTAGGGGGTATATGGGAAATCTCTATATCTTCCTCTCAACTTTTATTATAAACCTAAAACTGCTCTAAAAATATTTTCCTTAAAAATATGAGGTTCAGGCTTCCCTGGTGGCGCAGTGGTTGGGAGTCTGCCTGCCGATGCAGGGGACGCAGGTTCGAGCCCTGGTCTGGGAGGATCCCACGTGGCGCGGAGCGGCTGGGCCCGTGAGCCACGACCGCTGGGCGTGCGCATCTGGAGCCTGTGCTCCGCAACGGGAGAAGCCGCAACGGTGAGAGGCCCACGCACCCCGATGAAGGGTGGCCCCAGCTTGCCGCGACTGGAGAGGGCCCTCGCGCAGAAGCGAAGACCCAACACAGCCATAAAATAAATAAAAATAATAAATAAATTTAAAAAAATATATATGAGGTTCAATCCACCATTAACTTTCAATGAGTCTACATAGAATAATTACTTCCAAGATAACCATTTATTGACTTGTCATATATTAATTTTATATGTTAATCATGTCTCCCCTATCTAGGCTGTAACCTCCTTACTTGAAGAAACTATGTATTATTCTTAACTTTTTTGCATTCCTTGGTGCCTGACATAGTAGTGGGTAGTTGGTGGTGGCCAGTGAATGCCTGCAGAATAACCAATGGGTATTGTGAGAGACACTGCCAGGAGGAAGAAAAAGGTCTACTTTACTTGCCCAACACTAGTAATTGTGCATGGTTTTCTAGTAGTAGGACTATTTTGCATTCTCTCCACAATCACATTCTGCCTGACCTTCCTGCCAAGACATGACAACAAACATAAGAAGTGGGGAAAGAGATGGTTCACTCAAACACTGGAACTGCCAATAGTTCTGTGTTTGTTTTACTCTTTCACTGTCTGATGGTGCCATTCTTTATCATCAGCTTATGCTTACTGAAGAAGTATATGTCAAGAATCTGTTTTAGAAGGAAAAGCAATGTGCTATATTAAACATAATTATGTGAAAAATTTTGCAACAGAATTAGTCTTATTTGCAATTTAAGGAGCACATGAAGTTAACCATAGGTGTATTGATGTAAACATATGAATAAATGTATGGTCACATCTCAGAGGCTTCCATTTGTATAATATTTTAATAAATGTGAATGCTAATTCTTTTAAATCTAAAACTTTAAAGAGACTAATTCTAAAACTCTGGAGAAATATAGACAAAAGAAGAAAGTCTAAATTATGCCGACTATGATAATAATATTCAATTGTATGTATATGTTCCTACATGTTTTGAAATATATATATATTGATAACTATGTCTCTATTAGCTATCAGAATGTGTAATTAGTTGGAGCTACCTGAAACAACCAACAACATGAACATTTGCTATATGAGTTACAAGGCACAGTAAATAGGTACCGTGAGAACCTGGCTCTTATTCTTGAATCTTCAAAGGACACAAGGTATCTTGCAAGATTATTTTTCAAAGTTTACGTTACTTTGCCTCATAAAATGCAGTGTGATAACTCAAGACCTTTGTCATTTTTGAAACATACCAGTCAATTACATTTTTAATAACCAAGTATAATAAAAGATTTTGGTATTGTTATTTCCATATTAAAACTACACTCTCTAAATTTCTAGGACCAGAAACACCTGGCTGTCAGAGTGTTGACATGGCCAAGCATTCTTCCACAACATATGAAGTTTTACTTTAAATTGAGCTGCCTTTCTTCTGAGAGCAGTATCATTGCCAAGATGGGCAGGGTTTAGGGCATTATGAGGTATTGCCATACAACACTAAAAAAATATCCAGTGGGCATGATTTTCCCCTAAAATTGCTGTGGAGAATATTATCCTCAGTTAAGATACTAAGATGACATAGTTGAACTACAAGCATCCAATATTTCATTATAGCCCAGTAGAACAGATAGTTACAAAGGAGAATTCTGGCTCCTATCCATCCTTCTCAAAAACATCTTTATCTGATCATACACGAGTTATGACACGAGTTAGTTAGTGCTTGGGTGACAGAAAAATAATTTGAAATTAAATAACTAGGCCAGATCATTAATAGAGGACACACACACACACACACACACAATAAAAATGATTCTTCACGGAGCTGGGGGCTAATGAATGACTTATAAGGTGGCACATACTTTCTGGTTTCCCAAATTCCATCACAGTCCTATTAACAGTAAATTCAGAGAGAGATACAAAGCATTTTTTCTGCTTCAACCAATAGCTTGAGGTTGCTAAAGGGGGACACTAACTCAAATGGATCAAATGAAATAGAAGCCCTAAAGAAATTTATCTCTTTTCTAACCTTTTTTTAAGTCAGAATTCCAAACATTTTGGTAATAATGTCTGACCTCAGAACTGCTATAGCTAGAGATAAACACACAGCTGGGAGATAGATGCGGACAGATTAGTCCAGCAAAATGTTAGGAACACTACACCATGTTGATGATGAGACAAGGAACTCCATCTTTTGTGGCTTGTGAATTTCCATGGCTTTTGTTCCTGTGAATAAGATACTATGTCCGGAACCAATAAATAAGAACAGAATCATTATCCCAGATTCCAGCTCTCCAAACTATGTTCTATTTAATCCCTTTCATTTCAATTTATTTGTGCCTTTTTCTTTGTTATCCTCCTAGGTCTTTGATATTTTTGAAAGACCATGTTTCCATTAAGAGTGTAGTAATTTGTGCAAACAGATTGTCATAAATAATGGCTTTCTCTAGTTAAAGGTATCATTTCAACGTGATCTATACCACCATTCTTCCTGTTGGTGATCCTAGTAATGAAGCCCCTTCAACTCTGTCAAATTAAACAACTTTTTAACAAGTTATTACTCTCTACATTTGTAAGGAACAGAGCCTTAGTTTAGTTATATGTGCTTTTTTTTTTTTTTTTAACAGTTGCCATGTATCTCAGGAAGACTGATACATTAAAAAAAAGGTTTCCTTTGGCTGGTTGCAATTGAATTGAGAGCATAGGAACTTCAAGTTCCACATGAAATAATCAGATTTTATAGACAAAGTGCATCTTACATTTTAGTTAGAATTCCTGCTACCAGTAATTTCAAACACAGCAGATTTTAAACAGCATTACTACAAACTCATACATTATGAATCTAAAAGGGGTATCTTGATTCTGTAAAATGAACTAAGAATTTCACAATCACATTTTTATAGGTCTACATTCCTTCTTAGCTAGATTACTTAAAGAACTTCCTAAGTAATCTCCCAGGCTCTAATTCCACCCCCCCCAGTACATCCCATAATCTCTTACTTCTCAGTAATGTTTTCTTAAATAGGATTATTTTCATATTACTCACCCACATTAAAAAATTTTTAGTGGTCCACCACTGCCTATAGAATAAAGTCCAGAACTCTTAATCTGGTATTTACAACCTCCCGCAATCTGCTTCCACCCAACTCTACAGGTAAAGCTCCACTTTTTTTCCATCATATACTGCACACTCTAACTAGACTGAACACTCTGTTGCCCATACAAACCCAGTACTAGCTCATCTTCACACCTTTGTAGATTGTCTCTTTTGTCTGGAATGCTTTTATTCCTGTCTTGACAGCTGCAGCCTAAATAATCTTTAAGGCACAATTTAAATGCCATCAACTCCAAAAAGCTTTAATTCCTATAATTGGAAATAATTCTCTTCTTTGAACATTCCCACAGTACTTTATATAGACACATTTATGTAAACATATTTGTTACTTTCTGCCTTATTATGATTATATCTATAACTAGGCCTCACTTTCCCACCTAAAAAGAAGGTTGTGAAGGCTACTGCAGGGCATTATGTCTTACTCAGTTTTGTATTCATAGCAGGATATAGAATGTTGTCTTGCTGTAGACAGTACTTGATAAATGTATGTCTAATGAATTTACCGTTCTATAGAAAAAGGTTTAGAAAAGGTGTTATAAAGATCTTCAATACTCAGAATGTAGTCATACATACGGGTAAACAGTAATCCCACACACATACATACACTGACATCAAACACCACTTTTTTCTGTTTAATTCAACTAATCACCATGTGCTGTCATGTCTCTTTTGTCTTTTATATGTCGTGGAAATTTCCTTATAGTTTACTTAATATATGAAAGAAAGAATGAAATGTACATAATCCTTCCTAGTGGTTTTAAGATATTTTTAAAACAAAGTTTTTACTTAACAAAATCTGTGGAGAAAAAGTATTTTCCTCTGATTAGTCATGTAGTAGCTATGACTGGTGAGGAGAAAATTACATTACAAATGAGCAGCTACCTGTTATCAAATTACAAGGCATTTTCATCAAAGGACCTAAAAAGGCAGCAGACTGACCAGTTAACATGTTTCTACTAACCTGGGGGGATTTTTTTCCAGTTAATAGCTTCTGAAGAATGCTTCCTTTTGATTCTTGTCTCTGACACAAAAATGATTGTCCCATTTAACCAGTCTTCTATCACATATATCAGAGAATCCTATTTACTCACACACTACTGGAACATTAAAACACAATAGAGTGATTGTCTCTAGAAGAAAAATTTAAAGATTGACATTTTTTTTACCCCAAAAGGGGGTTGAGATCAAAAGGTAACTTTAATAGATGTTTGACTAAGGTCATACTCCCAGGAAATGGAACACTGAAGATGAAAGAAAAGAATTAGGTTTGGCTTTTGATCTCAGCCAAGTCCATTTGGCATTGTTTAGCTTTTATATAATACTTCAGTTTTAGGTGATATCATGACTGAAATGAATTGGCTTTCTTCTTGAGGCTTTAATAGCTCTGTATTACTTTAGCATTTAGCAAAGTTTAGTAAAACAGATTCCTACTTTGTTAGCTGGTATTAAAATAATAGTGGCAAACACGTTTTCTTCATCTATAAGTGCCACTATCATATGATATCCATGATATATTTTCAAAAAACATAAAAGGGAGCTCAAAACCCAAAATTTTCCTATGAAATGCTCTCCAAAGAAAAGCATCATTGAAGCCACCACAAAATTGTAAATAGCAAAAGTCCTTAATTTTAAGTACACTTGAATGTACATTTTCCATGAGCTGGAAGAGTTTTATTGTTACTTTGTAGCTCATCATTGGACAATGCCAATGTAAAAGAAGAACAAAAAGCTAAGCTCACTACTATATGTCAGGCACCATGTAGGAACATTATATACATTATCTTATTTAATCTTCAAAACCACCCTATGAAAATGCAAGGACAATTATGCCGATAATACAAATGAGGAAAGTGAGAGTAGAAGAAACTGATTAGCTTTGTCAGATCATATAGTGAATAAGAAATAAGGCAGAGCTTTGAACCAAGCTTTATCTAACTCCAAAGTTCTATTTCCATGCTGCTCTTTAATTATTAAAATGCTAGAAGAAAAAAAAAGTTATTTTTCTTAGTTTCATGAATTAATGATTCTTAAAGCTACAATAATTTGATAGACTTATATATACAATACAGGCCATTATTTGAGATGTGGGGAAGAGTTATACTATTTAATTTATCAAACACTTGTCTAGATAATTCATGCCTCCCCAAATTAACTTTTGTCAAAAGCTTACAGATTATCACCCTGAAAGTTTAGGATATTGTGTTTTATTTCTTGAATAATCCTAATAATTATCTTAATGTGCCACTTCTCTTAGCAGGTGCAAGCTGTCTATAAGTATCTACATCTTGTAATGTTTAAAAAAAAAAAAAGAATAAGAGATTTCTAAGTGACAGCTTCCCATCATCTATCAAAAGACTTTACCCAGTGGATTTTTTTTACGACAAGGATCACCACAAAGATCAGTGACTCTAAAGAGAAGCTTGAGTTTCCAAATTAATATTGAATAGATTAACAAATGATTTTAGAAGGGAAAACAAAAGTCAAAGGAAACATCATATACAATAGCCTCTTTTTAACGGATCTTAAACTTTTCAACTTTATTAAAAGACAGACCCATAGTTCCTATGTCACACTAGCCTCTAAAAAGGTGGATGTCAATCAAAAAGATTAAGGACTCTCTGTACTGAAAACTGACAGCTACCCAGAATTGGAGGTCCCTGCAAATCTACTTGTCTTTGAAAAACATGGGGTAGATTAGGATACCCTCTTTCTCTCCTTTCTTTTATTTTCTTTCTTTGCTTGTCAAAAGATTATTCAGTGACATTTCTTCCTCTCCTGCACTGCCCCACTCCTCAGTCCTCTACCCTAGCACTTTCACAGTCTATCTCGATCACAAACATAAAGCACAGTAGAGAAAATAGCAAAAGAACTTTCTAACTGTTCTCTGGAACAAATCAAAATATAAACATCCTGAGGATAGAAGGCTCAGATTAAAATACTTTTGAGACTCAGATTTTACAATATGTTTGGCATTCTAATTTCAAAAGAAAAACAGACCAATATGTCAGGGGATCATTGAGGGTTTTTTTTCAATCCTTCAAGGTAAAAAGCTCTAGTAAGAGGAAGCATGTAAAAGAGAGAAAGCATACAATTAACATTTAGTGGTTATCTTCTCTGATGCCCTTTTTATGTGAATGATGGTGAGGAAGCTAGGGAAGGGTGCGATCCATGTTGCCCATGGAGAAGGAAGAATTATTCTCCATATTTCAAAACAATTAGCCAACTCCAATCCTGAAAGCAACAGGGAACAAAGCACAAGTGACAGTCTCAGCAGTTACTTGATTGATGAGAAGAGGCCATTCAACTTCATGTCCTTTGTCTATGTACAACTTTAAAGGTAACTAGATTTTCCATTTTAAAAGTTATGACCATAAAGGAACAGTTAACAGTTGACTGGAATGGTTTTACCTTTAGTGCTGAAGGGTGGAGGTGGGGGAAGGGGAAATGAAACATTTCAACCACTGAAGATCTAAATAAAGGAAAATTCAACCACTTTAATTCTATGGATATTTGGTTGAATAAGTTTGAAAAGCCATCCTTCAAACAATCATGGTTATGTTTCCCTTATGAGAGTTAAAATTTGCAACCTACGTAAAGCAGTCAGTGAATTAAAAAAAAAAACATATTTTACTTTTGTTGCAATTTTTCTCAATAAAAAAACTAGTCATTAGAAAGCTAGCTACACATATCAAAGATTGAAATAAGTTCGAGTTTAAAATATTTCTTAATGTTAAAATTATGATAAAAATTTGTGACTAGTAAAAACCTTTTTATATTTTTGACTGACATTTAATTGGAATATTTTATATTTCAGCTGCTAGAGCCTTAACAAATAGGACACTATTTCTCCTCACATCTACCTTCCAACTGCATTGCAATTTCTCTGTTTATAATGAATTGGTATTGTATTTAACGCATACCTCCATTAGCAGAACTCTAAGCATTTTCCGTTTTTAAATGTGATTAAACCATCAGAGTGATTGTAATACAACATTTCATGGTACAGTGACTAAGGCAAAATACTGTATTATCAGTCCAAGCACAATGGATACTGTGTCTTTCTGTTCATTCAGCAATTCACTTGCACAGTTCCTGTGAGGAAAAATGATAGGTGGGTATTATGCAGCATCTCAAATCCTGAGGACCATGGTTTATTTAATTGCAATGTCAGTCAGGATCTATGGCTTGAAGAAGTCTCAAGAGTTTATTGTTAATGCCACAGAGAACATAGGATGATTTTCAAAACAGTTTATTCCTTATAGGTAGATATTCTTGAGGTAAATAGGTTGATGTATTTCACAGATATTTAGGATACTAGGTTAAAAACCATTTCTCCCATATCCTTGCTTGTCCCTGTTGACTTCAGTAAAAAGAAATTCACACAGAATATTTGCCTGGGGATGCTTTTCTGGTTTTCAGGAATATTTGATTAATGTATAGAAAATAAAATATGACATAGCTCGATTGCCCGAGTCTAAACCATAGATATTCAATTACAACAGACATTGCTTTTTCAAAGGAAATTTTTACATATAATTATTGTATGCTTTTATGTGGTAGGGTTCCTAAAAGACCTATTCAAACAGGTATTTGACTATTTCAACTTCTCTTCCTTTTTTTAAAAAAAAATATTTTAGAGATCCTGGTTATACTTGATGATCAAGTTTCTTTCCCAGCATTGACAAATAATTTTCCAGTTGAAGGAAATTCATTTTAGACTATCAGGTGTATTTTCATAGAAAATTATAAATCGGTATGAATAGCTGGACTGTATGGGAGAAAACACATGACAGAGAGTATGATATTTAAAAAGCTAGAGCTGAACCTAAGTCATCATGAGAGATGATTCTGTGTACATTAAAAAATGAGCAAATAGATGTTGTAAGTAAAGTATAAAACATGGTAGGTAAGCCAATTCTACTGTGAAATTCCATGTAGCTTATATAAATGAGCAAGTATATATTCTTCTTTCTTCCCAAATCTGCCAAAACTTTCAATTTTAAAAGGTGTATTTATTTCCAAATAACTGAAATATAATTGAGTTAGATGAAACACAAGGAAGTTAGTTATAAGAAATCTAATGTAAATTATAAAAAGATAAAACTACTTATAAAAAATCTGAAAGAAAATATTGCCTTTTAACTTTGTATATTATTGTCTACCTATGTATTTGTCTATTTAAAAGATCAATATTAATAATAGTTTACATCTATATATAGATTCATAGTTTACATAAAACATTCACATATATAACATTATTTAATCATCAGAAAATTTCTACAAAGTAGTCCAATTTAAGCTTAGCACATTTCAACAAGTATATATATTATGCACTGTATAAGATATATGTATCCATTTTATATCTCTATGATATCAAATATCATAGAGAAAAACAATCAAAAGAAAACAGAAAAGTTTTTGTAAAATAATGATGCTTTCTTGCATTTTTCTTTTTTATTCATGATTAACAAAATATAGTAGTACATTTTGCACTGAACCACCAAACACCAAAATAATATTCATTGAGCTAATAAACTGTGTCTGGCAATATGATACCTTTTTAAACATACACTGTCACTGTCTCAATTCATTCACCAAATAATTCCAAAGGAATTGAAAGTTGTCTCATTTTGCAGACAGGGAAAGTGAAATGCAGACAAGTTAAAATCTTGGCCCATTCATATAACTAAATGATGGTGGAACCAGAATTCAGTGCAAAAGTTTTCACTATGGTCTAATGTTTTAATACAGAAGGCTATTTCAGGATGCATTGTTCAAAACTGGGCTTTTTAAGTTGAAAAATCCTTATTCTGTGTTGAGAAATAATGTTTTTTATCGTACTTATATTTGAGAGTTTTTTATGGTAAAAAAAGGAACTTTTTCTAATTACATTTGGCTACTTTATGTGCGCTTAACATGTACCACATGTAAGTTGACACAAATGTTACCAATATTTGTAGAAAATAAACTATTACCAATTTGGGTAGAAAATTCTTATGCTAAAACTTTAGGCAATTAAATGGCTGCTGTCCCTCTATAAGGTCAATGTAGCATAGAAGAAAGATTATAGGCTCTGGAGGCAGAGAGATTTACATTCAAATACTGTTTTAGTTACTTTGTGGATGTATGATCTTGTGCAAATTCTCAGTGTTCTCACTTATAAAATAAAGAAAATGATACTTTACAACTTGTGTGGTTGCTCTGAGGATTAAGATGGATTATGAAAATAAAACATCTGCATACACTGGGCAATCAATAAATATAATAAATATATACACAGATTATAATTATTATTAGTAGTAGTCTTTGAAATATGTAGTCTAGTTTCCACCACCAGACCATGGTGATCTGGAGATATGTAAATCCGGTTTCAAATTTCAGCTCTAACACTTTACTTTGTCCAAGTCGCTTTACCTGTCAGAACTCCAGTTTCTTCGTATGTAAACAGGGGCAACAATATCCATTCAGTGTTGTGAGTAATAAGATGAAGACAGGATAGTTTGCCTTATAAAAGATTTCCACTTGCTAATTTTGTCCCAGAAAGACGTGAAATATCACTTTAAAGGAGAAAAGAGATAAAAAAATGCAGTCGAATTGCTTCAAGAAACTCAAATCTACACTCTGACAGCAATACCTCCAGGTGAAGAAACTCTCCTTTTCTGGTTTGTGTTAAGGCCTTTTTCAGAAAGGACTGTAAGGAAAGGGTGACATTAGGCCCTGATACAGTGCTTTAGAAGCTTTCAAAGTGATCTAACACTGTATGGACTTATTCATTGTGTTCCTCTCCCAAAGAAGGCTTTGCATGGAAAAAGTATAGAATTTTAATAGACATATTCAAGAAACTTTGCTATTCTTTGCCAAATGTTGGGCAAGAACTTTTATCAATGACATAAAAGTAATCTTGTAAATGTTCTTTTTCTGTTTTTAGATTTGGGCATCTTAAACTGCTTAACCTCCTAGGTGCAGTTTGCCTTAAATGAAGATATGAATTAACCCACTTTTGTTAATGACTGAGCTGTGTTCCCTCAAAATTTTTGGCAGCTGGATTTTTAGAATTTTCCTTTAACCACAGTATGTTCCCCCAACCCTTTCTAAGCCCTTTGCTATGACATA